>NC_069501.1:236962092-236979592 GCF_027579735.1 Bombina bombina | reverse complement strand
TTACAGCATCACTTCCACATTCTCTCTTTTTAAAGGAACAGCACATCTGGGGACTAGGAGAATGAGATGTAAGAGGGATGGATGAGAGGGAGGAGGGAGAACTCCTGATTGAACCTTTTGGTTTTTAGGGGCCCTCAAGTGGGGATATAGTGACTGCCAACAAACTGCACATGAAGAGGATGATGAATATTGTCTGTCACTGCAGCTTCCAGAGTAAGCCCGATGCCAAAGCGTCTGTGATACAGACCGAGGATGGGAGAGTGTAGGAATTGTATGGTGGTCGTGCCCCAAAATTCTAGTCTTATAATGTAGCCTGCAAATCTGGCCACACAATAAAAATAGATGCCATTCAATGAACACCTCATTTACAAAGTTCTCAACCATAAGATTTTCATAATAAAATAAGGAAAAAGTTAATAGTCCACTCAATGTTTAAGATAGGAAAAAAGCCACCTTTTCACTCATCCGTTGCAATTCCCTAATTGTCTGGGACTAGACTAATTTCAAGATGAGAGAGAGTGAGAATACACACACACTGTGTAACATTCTTTCAAAACTGCTGCCATATAGTGCTCCAGAGCTTACAAAATATACTAAGAGAACAATGACAATTTGATAAAAGAAGTAAATTGGAAAATTGTTTAAAATTGCATTCTCTATCTGAGCCAAGAAAGAAACAATTTGTTTTTTATGCTCCTTTAAATCATGAGTTTTTTTGGACTTTACTGTCCCTTTAAATAGGAAATATAATTTTAAACAACTTTCAAATTTACTTTTATCAACAATTTTGCAGTGTTCTATTGGTATTCTTAGTTGAAAGCTAAACCTAGGAAGTTCATATGCTAATTTCTTAGACCTTGAAGACTGCCTCTAATCTGAATCCATTTTGACCACTAGAGGGCATTAGTTCATGTGTTTGATAAAGATAACATTGAGCTCATGCACGTGAAGTTACCCTGGAGTGAGCACTGATTGGCTAAAAAGCAAGTCTGTCAAAAGAACTGAAATAAGGGGGCAGTTTGCAGAGGCTTAGATACAAGGTAATCACAGAGGTAAAATGTATATTTCTATAACAGTGTTGGTTATGCAAAACTGGGGAATGGGTAATAAAGGGATTAGCTTTATTTTTAAAAAACAAAAAATCTGGTGTTGACTGTCCCTTTAATACATGATAAATGTATATATATATATATATATATATATATACACACACACACACACACATATATATATATATATATATATATATAAACATACACACACACACACTTGAAAGGTCTGTACTATAAACTTGGTGCTTAAGCCACACTAGCTGCGCTCCCCACAGATAAAAAATTGATAATTAAATGTTTATAAGAGGCTCCTGCACAAAACCACAGAGTACATATATCCCTATTTTTAAAAGCGTATTACCAATAGCGGTTACTTATTGACGCATATCAACCAATACAACTGCATCTATGGTCACTCTGCAGTTCGAAAAAGCAGCTAATATAAAAACATACTGGGTTACAGTAGCGGCTATTGGTTTACCATTACAATTCCATACACGGTATGAGAACACAGGTTTAAGCAAACGGAAATCTGCAACACAAAACCATTGGTCAGAAGTTCAGAACAGTCATATCTGTCCCATGGTCCACTGCCTCCAGTAAGCTTAATGTTATTTTAAGAAATGTGTTCCTCTCCACTTTAGGCTGCTATTTTCTGTACTTCCTTCAGTGGATATGGTCTAGAAAGGACACAAAAAACTTCCCCAAAACAGCGCTGAAAGGTAATGTACATAAACCTGTAAATGTATTCCCCCCCCCCCCCCTGCACTTCCTTGGCATGTCGCATATAATTCAAGTCAAGAATACCTTTTTTGAATGACATTATATGTGTTACCAAAGTAATTTTACAACAAAACACTAATCACACTAAATAGGTGACTTTTTTTTTTATTATTAACTGTGGTATGATACAGTCTGCAAAAAATCACTCCCTTTTAAGACTTCAATCAATCGTTTGAAAGGTGTTTAATTTTACTTTAGCCTTCCTGAGTGTATTGAAAAAGAATGCACACTGGAGCACTCTCAATACGTACAGAAGGTAAATTAGTGTTTTAGGACTACCATCATGAATATGATTTAATCCTAGGCTTTCCTATAACAAAGTTTATGCAGTCTGCCAGGGTATAAATTTGATGCGTACATGTTATCTGTCTGACCACCTTCTAAAGTACTTTAGAAAAACAAACTGTTAAATATGGCAATCATGCATGGTTGCCAGACACTGATAAATTCTCTGGGGCACTGTGAGCCTAAAAACACACAATTTTGTATGGTCCCAATCTTTTATATACACATACACACTATAGATAGATAGATAGATAGATAGATAGATAGATAGATAGATAGATAGATAGATAGATAGAAAAGACAGGCCAGCACTCACGGTTAACATTTTATCCACCAAGGGTGCTTCCATGGTATTGATAGTAGTAAAGAATTGGGATGCACTTATCAGGATTTCCAAAGTTACCTTTTAATGTAACGTTTCAGGGTGTTACCCCCTTTGTCAGACAATACAAACTAACAATGCACAGCCTTACTTATCACCGTGCCTTTTAAACTAAGTGATACAGTTCCAGGTCATCACCTGTGATGCAACTCCCACTATCAGCAATCAACAGATGAAGACCCCCCACTGTGCTCCCAGTGTGTGCGACTACCTAATCATATAATTAACTAAAAGTGAACACCAAGTTCCCTATCTCAGTGAAAGAACCACAGAGCACAATGAATGCATAGCAATACTCCAAATAGATTGAAAAAGGAATGAAAAGCCCCAAGGTAAATGGGATATTAGTACCTGATAAGGCAGTATGCTAATTACGGTCAGCGGATGGTTGCCCAATCCAGGGTAAGGCATAATGTGGCCAATCAACAGTACAAAAACACAGAGGAGCACCCAACCCCCAAGTCAGTCGAGTCAAACACCCAGAACAATATGTAAACCAAATAAAAAATAATGGGGTTGCGGTCTGTGAACCAGCCATTTAGCTACTTTATTTAGTATTTTGATATATCACTATGATGCTTTGTACCTATACTGTTAAGACTCGCTGTTTGTATGTATCGTAGATCATATCTCTGGAGCCATACCACGCACTGTGTAATCTAGCCCCTTGATGGGTTCACGACGACACACCTCCATACCGGACATTTTTCAGCTGCGCTGAGAACGCTGATATTTTTACAGCACAGCACTTGAGGTTGGAATTGCGCACCAGCCATATGGCTAATTTACTAAACACTGACCAGCTCTTTTATTTATAATTGATGCAGCTACGGTATATTAAGCATTTGTTTTGTTTATTTTTTATTTTGTTAACATATTGTTCTGGGTGTTTGACTCGACTGACTGGGGGTTGGGCGCTCCTGTGTTTTTGTACTGCTGATTGGCCACATTATGCCATACCTTGGATTGGGGGCCGTTGTTGTTGGGTATGGTTACTATGGCAACCATCCGCCAGCCGTAATTAGCATACTGGCTAATTAGGTACTAATATCACATTTACCTTTTGTTATGCATTCATTGTGCTCTGCGGTTCTTTCACCAAGATAGGGCACTTGGTGTTCACTTCTAGTTAATATGTATATATGATTAGGTAGTCACACACACTGGGAGCACAGTGGGGGTCTTCACCTGTTGATTGCTGATAGTGAGTGTGGCATCACAGGTGATGACCTGGAACTGTATCACTTAGGTTAGTTTAAAAGGCACGGTGATAAGTAGGTTCTGCATTGTTATTTTGTATTGTCTGATGACGGGGGTAACACCCCGGAACATTACATTAAAAGGAAACTTTGGAAATCATGACGAGTGCATCCCCATTATATATATATATATATATATATATATATATATATATATATATATATATATATATACACACACACACACACACATATATATACACACATATATACACATACACATACATATACACACACACACACAATATATAAGGAAATTTATGCTTACCTGATAAATTGATTTCTTCTATGATACGACGAGTCCACGGATTCATCCTTTACTTGTGGGATATTATCCTCCTACTAACAGGAAGTGGCAAAGAGCACCACAGCAGAGCTGTCTATATAGCTCCTCCCTTGACTCCACCCCCAGTCATTCAACCGAAGGTATAGAAAGAAAAAGGATAAACTAAAAGGTGCAGAGGTGACTATATTTTTTGGTTTAAAACTTCAATCTGTCTTAAATTGACAGGGCGGGCCGTGGACTCGTCGTATCATAGAAGAAATCAATTTATCAGGTAAGCATAAATTTTCTTTTCTTCTATAAGATACGACGAGTCCACGGATTCATCCTTTACTTGTGGGATAGAATACCAAAGCTACAGGACACGGATGAACGGGAGGGACAAGACAGATACCTAAACAGAAGGCACCACTGCTTGAAGAACTTTTCTCCCAAAAATAGCAAAAGTATCAAATTTGTAAAATTTGGAAAAGGTATGAAGGGAACACCAAGTCGCAGCCTTACAAATCTGTTCAACAGAAGCATAGTTTTTAAAAGCCAATGTGGAAGCCACCGCTCTAGTAGAATGAGCTGCAATTCTTTCAGGAGACTGCTGTCCACTAGTCTCGTATGCCAAACGGATGATTCTTTTCAGCCAAAAAGAAAGAGAGGTAGCCGTAGCTTTTTGACCTCTACGCTTTCCAGAATAGACAACAAACAGAGAAGATGTTTGACGGAAATCCTTGGTCGCTTGCAAGTAAAACTTCAAAGCATGAACCACGTCCAAATTATGTAACAGACGCTCCTTCTTAGAAGAAGGTTTAGGACACAGAAAAGGAACAACAATTTCCTGATTAATATTCTTATTTGAAACAACCTTAGGAAGGAATCCAGGTTTAGTACGCAAAACCATCTTATCAGAATGGAATATAAGATAAGGCGAGTCGCATTGTAACGCAGATAGCTCAGAAACTCTTCGAGCAGAAGAGATAGCAACTAAAAACAGAACTTTCCAAGATAGAAGTTTAATATCTATGGAATGCATGGGTTCAAACGGAACCCCTTGAAGAACATTAAGAATTAAATTCAAACTCCATGGCGGAGCAACAGGTTTAAACACAGGCTTAATTCTAACCAAAGCCTGACAAAACGACTGAACGTCTGGGACATCTGCCAGACGCTTGTGTAGTAAGATTGATAAAGCAGAAATCTGTCCCTTTAAGGAACTAGCTGATAACCCCTTCTCCAATCCTTCTTGGAGAAAGGACAAAATCCTAGGAATCCTGATCTTACTCCATGAGTAGCTTTTGGATTCGCACCAATAAAGATATTTACGCCATATCTTATGATAAATTTTCCTAGTGACAGGCTTCCGAGCCTGAACCAAGGTATCAATGACCGACTCAGAGAATCCCCGCTTAAATAGAATCAAGCGTTCAATCTCCAGGCAGTCAGCTGCAGAGAAACTAGATTTGGATGTTGGAACGGACCCTGAATGAGAAGGTCCTGTCTCAGTGGCAGTTTCCACGGTGGCAGAGATGACATTTACACCAGGTCTGCATACCAAGTCCTGCGTGGCTACGCAGGCACTATCAATAATACCAAAGCCCTCTCCTGTTTGATTCTCGCAATCAGACGAGGTAGAAGAGGAAAAGGAGGAAACACATAAGCCAGGTTGAATGACCACGGTACTGCTAGAGCATCTATCAGTACTGCTTGAGGATCCCTTGATCTGGACCCGTAACAAGGAAGTTTGACGAGGAAGACGAGATGCCATCAGATCCAATTCCGGTGTGCCCCATTGATGAATCAATTTTGCAAACACCTCCGGATGGAGTTCCCACTCCCCCGGATGAAAAGTCTGATGACTTAGAAAATCCGCTTCCCAGTTCTCCACTCCTGGGATATATATTGCTGATAGATGGCAAGAGTGAGTCTCTGCCCATTGAATTATTTTGGAAACCAGTATCATCACTAGAGAACTCTTTGTTCCCCCTCTATATATGCTACAGTCGTTATATTGTCCAACTGGAATCTTATGAATTTGGCCGAAGCCAGCTGAGGCCACGCTTGAAGCATGTTGAATATCGCTCTCAGTTCCAGAATATTTATTGGTAGTAAGGACTCCTCCTGAGTCCACACACCCTGAGCTTTCAGGGAATTCCAGACTGCACCCCAGCCCAAGAGGCTGGCGTCCGTCGTCACTATGACCCATGCTGGCCTGCGGAAGCACATTCCCTGGGACAGATGATCCTGTGACAACCACCAAAGAAGAGAGTCTCTGGTCTCTAGATCCAGATTTATCTGCGGAGATAAATCCACATAATCCCCATTCCACTGTCTGAGCATGCACAGCTGATGTAAGCGAGCAAACGGAACTATGTCCATTGCCGTTACCATTAGTCCAATTACCTCCATACACTGAGCCACTGATGGCCGAGGAATGGAATGAAGTGCTCGGCAAGTGGTTAAGATCTTTGATTTTTTTTGATCTCCGTCAGAAAAATCTTCATGTCTACCGAGTCTATCAGAGTTCCTAGGAATGGAACTCTTGTCAGAGGAACAAGTGAACTCTTTTTTATGTTCACCTTCCACCCGTGAGCTCTTAGAAAAGCCAACACGATGTCCGTGTGAGATTTGGCTAGATGGTAAGTTGACGCCTGAATCTAAATATCGTCCAGATAGGGCGCTACTGCTAAGCCCCGCGGCCTTAGAACTGCCAGAAGGGACCCTAGAACCATTGTGAAAATTCTGGGAGCTGTGGCCAACCCAAAAGGAAGGGCCACAAACTGGTAATGTTTGTCCAGGAAGGCGAACCTGAGGAACTGGTGATGATCTTTGTGGATAGGAATGTGAAGAATAGCATCCTTCAAATCCACGGTGGTCATATATTGACCCTCCTGGATCATTGATAAAATTGTTCGTATGGTCTCCATCTTGAAGGATGGGACTCTGAGAAATTTGTTTAGAGTTTTGAGATCTAAAATCGGTCTGAAGGTTCCCTCTTTTTTGGGAACCATAAACAGAGTGGAGTAAAACCCTTCCCCTGTTCTACTTTTGGAACTGGGCAGATTACACCCATGGTATATAGGTCTTCTACACAGCGTAAGAATGCCTCTCTTTTTGTATGGTTTACAGACAAACGTGAAAGATGAAATCTCCCCCTTGGGAGAGAATCTTTGAATTCTAGACGATACCCCTGGGTCACAATTTCTAATGCCCAGGAATTCTGAACGTCTCTTGCCCAAGCCTGATCGAAGAGAGAAAGTCTGCCCCCTACTAGATCCGGTCCCGGATCGGGGACTGCCCCTTCATGCTGTCTTGGTAGCAGCAGCGGGCTTCTTGGCCTGTTTACCTTTATTCCAGGTCTAGTTAGGTCTCCAGACTGACTTGGATTGAGAAAAGTTCCCCTCCTGCTTGGAGGCGGATGAGGAAGTAGAGGAAGGAACGAAAGGAAAGGAACGAAAATTATTCTGTTTGGTCCTCATTTTAACAATCTTGTCCTGAGGAAGGGTATGACCTTTACCTCCAGTAATGTCAGAAATGATCTCCTTAAGTTCAGGCCCGACTAGGGTCTTACCCTTAAAGGGAATAGCTAAAAGCTTGGATTTAGATGACACATCAGCAGACCATGACTTAAGCCATAACGCTCTACGTGCTAAAATGGCAAAGCCTGCATTCTTAGCCGCTGTAATAAAATAATTTGCTAGCTTGAGAGCCTTAATTCTATCCAAAATATCATCTAATGGGGTCTCAACCTTAAGAGACTCCTCTAGAGCCTCAAACCAAAAAGATGCTGCAGTAGTTACTGGAACAATGCACGCTATAGGTTGTAGGAAAAAACCCTGATGAACAAACAACTTCTTTAGAAGCCATTCTAATTTTTTTATCCATAGGATCTTTGAAAGCACAACTGTCCTCAATAGGTATAGTTGTACGCTTAGCCAGGGTAGAAATAGCTTCCTCCACCTTAGGGACCGTCTGCCACGAATCCCGAATGGTGTCAGATATGGAAAACATTTTCTTAAAAATAGGAGGGGGAGAGAACGGAATGCCTGGTCTATCCCATTCCTTAGTAACAATGTAGGGACCTCTAGATATTTATCCATTTTAGACAGTTTCTCTGGCGGGATGACAATAGGGACACAATCATTCAGAGTCGCTAAAACCTCCCTGAGTAACAAGCGGAGGTGTTCAAGCTTAAACTTAAAGGCCGTCATATCTGAGTCTGTTTGAGGGAACATCTTTCCTGAATCAGAAAGCTCTCCCTCAGACAGCAATTCCCCCACCCCCAAATCAGATACATCGGATATGGCCAATAAAGCATCAGAGGGCTCAGCATTTACTCTAATACCGGACCTACTGCGCTTACCCTGTAAACCAGGAAGTTTCGATAATACCTCTGTAAGGGTAGTAGACATAACTGCAGCCATATCTTTCAGGGTGAAAGAATTAGACGCACTAGAAATACTTGGCGTCGCTTGGGCGGGCGTTAAAGGTTGTGACACTTGGGGAGAAGTAGATGGCATAACCTGATTCTCTTCTGACTGAGAATCATCCTGAGACATACTTTTATCAGCTAAAATATGTTCTTTGCAATGTAAGGCCCTTTCAGTACATGAGGGACACATTTGAAGTGGGGGTTCCACAATGGCTTCTAAACACATAGAACATTGGCTTTCCTCAATGTCAGACATGTTAAAACAGGCTAGTAATGACCACAAACAGGCTTGAAAAAACTTTATTTTGTGAAAAAAATAATCTGAAATAACGGACTGCGCCTTTGAGAAATAAAAGCATACAATTTTTCCAAAACTAGTTTAAAACGATAAAATGATCTCAATTTTATGATAAATGTATCCCAACTTGTCAGCTAAGCTTGCCCCACAAGGAAAGGAATACTTAACCCTTAAGAACAAAAAACGTTGTACCAAAAACGTTATAGTTAACCAAAAACACCCCCTGCACCTCGCCACAGCCCTGCTGTGGCGCGTACCTGCCCTCAGGGGTCTGCAAAATCGGATTAACCCTTCGATTAGGCCCAAACTTTTCTGAAAGGCAAACCGGAGTTGGAGCTTGAGGCTTGCATGAGAAAAACAACTGCGCAACTGAGGAGAGAAAATAGGCCCTGCCCATCTAACTCGATGTCTCACAGCCTCAACAATAACCGCACCAGAGCGGTCTAAAACCTAGCCATGTGGGTTCATATACCCATCTAAGTGAAGCCATGTGTACCCTCCATGTTAAAATAAAGTCAAAACGTTTGCCACAAAAAACGTTATCTTTAACTCCCAGCATAGAAACGTTTGCCCATAAACATCATATCATCAGTGTCAACCATTTTTTATAGTCCAACATACAGGTCCAGTAATAACCCTCTCTATACATTAGGATTACTGCTTACCCTTTCCCTCATGGGGATACTGTCAGCCAATTCTGAAATAACACAGTCTCTCCAGAAAAAAATTACTGAACATACCTCAATGCTTGTAGCATGAAAAACGTTCCTCACACTGAAGTTTCTTAAGTACTCCTCATCCATTCATTGGGAACTACTCTGGATCTTAGTAACAACTGCTAAGATCATCAGTCTCCAGGCAGAAGTCTTCATCCATCTGCTGCCTGGGAAAAAAGCGCACTCACCGGTACCATTTAAAATAAAAAAGTCTTGCTTGAACAAAATAAAAACTAACATTTTATCACCTCTCTCACTTTACCCTTCCTATTACTTAGAGTAGGCAAAGAGAATGACTGGAGGGTGGACTCAAGGGAGGAGATTTATAGACAGCTCTGCTGTGGTGCCCTTTGCCACTTCCTGTAAGCAGGAGGATAATATCCCACAAGTAAAGAATGAATCCGTGGACTCGTCGTATCTTATAGAAGAAATATACACATATATATAATTATATAAATATATACTACACACACACACGCATATATATATATATATATATATATATATATATATATATATATAGCAATCAACTATAAGAGGAAAAAATGGAACATCATGTTAAATGCACCAATAGAAAGATAGGGAATCAAGCACTCTTTTTAACCCCTTAATGACCACAATGTACCCTATATGTCACTGGTTGTTAAGGGGTTTTTCAGGACAATACCACAAGTCTAGCAAGAACACGCTATTAATGCCCTCCCTCCAGCAGGCTTTGTGGAATAGAGCAGTCTCAACGCTGGTGGCAAGACCGCGCTATAAAACAATCAAGTCCCAAAAAAAGGCCAGTGACATACAGGGTACATCGCTGGTCCTTAAGGGGTTAAATTGTGCAGCTGCAATATTTATTATCCTCTAAAAATAGAGTTATTAGTACATATACAATATATTGAAATACTCAATGTTAAAATCACATATAACAAAAAGTTATTATGAACATCCCTACATTGTGTAAACTATATTCCGGAAGTCACGTGACTATATATATATTTCCTGCATGTAAACTGACCCATATGTATCAATATGTAAACATTGTATGTGGCTAGATACAGTTTCACCTCGCACTACATAACGCTCATGCTGCACCCCAGCTGCACTCAGAACCCCTGCAAAGTCAAGGGTCTTTACTGGGCAGGTATAATTATAGGGATCTAAGCAGAGCGATAAGGTGTCGAGTATATACACCAATACATGGATTACAAGCAAATAATATCATGTGCAACAAATATGTCACAATAAACACATATCATAATTGACAGTATCACAGTTCCAAGTTTGCAACAAAGTTCCGTATTTTGGCTAACAGGTCTATTACCATAGACTCTCCACTATACGGTATTGCCAGTTAAGCATAATGATTCAGTGTAATATGTCACTTATCTGAAAGAAGTTGCAGGAACCGTGCTCCCATTGCAAATTCCTGATGTGATATACTGATTCAAGTAATCCAGATGGCGGTGAAAAGAAAATCAAGGCTCCAGCCGTACATACAGCAGGCAGATACCAAATAGTAAAGACCAAACAAACTTCCACATGCAGGTGTGTCACGTGATCCTCCAATCTAATGCCGACGATAGTTTCACCCCTAACGTCATGTGCAAGACGGGGCTTCCTCAGGGCTAATGGATTAGAGCACTACTATTGGAGCTTTTATTTTCAAACTCGCTCCACCTATAATAAAAACCTGCAAATAAAAATCTAAAAGAAACACAATGTGCATGTTCTTTGATTATTAGGCCCACCAACAGAGAGCCTATAATTGAAATGGCAACTTATAAAAACAAAATGTATGCTTACCTGATAAATTTCTCTCTCTTGTGGTGTATCCAGTCCACGAGTTCATCCATTAGTTGTGGGGATATTCTCCTCCCCAACAGGAAGTTGCAAGAGGACACCCACAGCAGAGCTGTCTATATAGCTCCTCCCCTAACCCCCACCTCCAGTCATTCGACCGAAGAAAAAGGGGAAACTATAGGGTGCAGTGGTGACTGTAGATTAAAAAATAAAAACACCTGCCTTAAAGTGACAGGGCGGGCCATTTACTGGATACTCCACAAGAGAAAGAAATTTATCAGGTAAGCATACATTTTGTTTTTCTAAGTTGCCATTTCAATTATAGGCTCTCTGTTGGTGGGCCTAATAATCAAAGAACATGCACATTGTGTTTCTTTTAGATTTTTATAGGCAGGTTTTTATTATAGGTGGAGCGAGTTTGAAAATAAAAGCTCCAATAGTAGTGCTCTAATCCATTAGCCCTGAGGAAGCCCGTCTTGCACATGACGTTAGGGGTGAAACTATCGTCGGCATTAGATTGGAGGATCATGTGACACACCTGCATGTGGAAGTTTGTTTGGTCTTTATGATTTGGTATCTGCCTGCTGTATGTACGGCTGGAGCCTTGATTTTTTGTTTTCTCTTGTAAGGTGTATCCAGTCCACAGGTTCATCAATTAATTGTGGGATACCAATACCAAAGCTTTAGGACACGGATGAAGGAAGGGACAAGGCAGGCACTTAAACGGAAGGCACCACTGCCTGTAAGACCTTTCTCCCAAAAATAGCCTCCGAGGAAGCAAAAGTATCAAATTTGTAGAATTTAGAAAAAGTATGAAGCGAAGACAAAGTCGCCGCCTTACAAATCTGTTCAACAGAGGCCTCATGTTTAAAAGCCCATGTGGAAGCTACCGCTCTAGTAGAATGAGCTGTAATTCTTTCAGGAGGCTGCTGACCAGCAGTCTCATAAGCTAAACGGATTATGCTTCTCAGCCAAAAAGAAAGAAGTTGCCGAAGCCTTTTGGCCTCTCCTCTTTCCAGGGTAGACAACAAACAATGCAGATGTTTGACGAAAATCCTTCGTAGCTTGCAAATAAAACTTTAAAGCACGAACCACGTCAAGATGGTGTAACAGATGTTCCTTCTTTGAAGAAGGATTAGGACACAGAGACGGAACAACAATTTCCTGATTTATATTCCTATTAGATACTACCTTAGGAAGAAACCCAGGTTTGGTACGCAAAACTACCTTATCTGCATGGAAGATCAGAAAAGGGGAATCACACTGTAAGGCAGATAACTCTGAGACTCTTCGGGCCGAAGAGATAGCTACTAAAAACAGAACTTTCCAAGATAAAAGCTTGATATCTATGGAATGCAAGGGTTCAAACGGAACCCCTTGAAGAACTTTAAGAACTAAATTTAAACTCCATGGCGGAGCAACAGGTTTAAACACAGGCCTGATTCTAACAAAAGCCTGACAAAACGCCTGAACGTCTGGAACATCTGCCAGACGCTTGTGCAAAAGAATAGACAGAGCAGAAATCTGTCCCTTTAAGGAACTAGCCGATAATCCCTTTTCCAATCCTTCTTGGAGAAAGGATAGTATCCTAGGAATCCTGACCTTACTCCACGAGTAATCCTTGGATTCACACCAATGAAGATATTTACACCATATCTTATGATAGATTTTCCTGGTGACAGGCTTTCGAGCCTGAACCAAGGTATCAATGACCGACTCGGAGAAAGCACGTTTTGATAAAATCAAGCGTTCAATCTCCACGAAGTCAGTCGCAGAGAAACTAGATTTGGATGTTTGAATGGACCTTGGAGTAGAAGGTCCTGCCTCAGCGACAGAGTCCATAGTGGAAAGGATGACATGTCTACCAGATCTGCATACCAAGTCCTGCGTGGCCACGCAGGTGCTATCAAAATCACTGAAGCTCTCTCCTGCTTGATCTTGGCAATCAGACGAGGGAGGAGAGGAAATGGTGAAAACATATAAGCCAGGCTGAAGGACCAGGGCACTGCTAGAGCATCTATCAGCGTTGCCTGGGGATCCATTGACCTGGACCCGTAACGAGGAAGTTTGGCGTTCTGACGAGACGCCATCAGATCCACTTCTGGTTTGCCCCATAGTTGAATCAGCTGGGCAAATACCTCCGGATGGAGCTCCCACTCCCCCGGATGAAAAGTCTGCCGACTTAGAAAATCCGCCTCCCAGTTCTCTACTCCTGGGATACGGATAGCTGAGAGATGGCAAGAGTGAACCTCTGCCCATAGAATTATCTTGGAAACCTGCATCATTGCCAGGGGACTTCTTGTTCCCCCCTGATGGTTGATATAGGCTACAGTCGTGATATTGTCCGACTGAAATCTGATGAATCTGACCGCAGTTACTTGAGGCCAAGCCTGAAGAGCATTGAATATTGCTCTTAGCTCCAAAATGTTTATCGGAAGGAGGGCCTCCTCCTGAGTCCACGAACCCTGAGCCTTCAGGGAATTCCAGACTGTGCCCCAGCCCAGAAGGCTGGCATCTGTCGTCACTATAGTCCACTCTGGCCTGCGGAAACTCATTCACCTGGACAGATGGACCCGAGATAACCACCAGAGAAGAGAATCCCTGGTCTCTTGATCCAGATTTAGCAGAGGAGACAAATCTGTGTAGTCCCCATTCCACTGATTGAGCATGCAAAGTTGCAGTGGTCTGAAATGTAGGCGGGCAAACGGAACTATGTCCATTGCAGCTACCATTAGGCCGATCATTTCCATACACTGAGCCACTGACGGCCGAGAAGTGGAATGAAGAGCACGGCAGGAAGTTAGAAGCTTTGATATCCTGACCTCTGTACAGAAAAATTTTCATTTCTACTGAATCTATCAGAGTTCCTAGGAAGGAAACTCTTGTGAGAGGAGAGAGAGAACTCTTTTCTCTGTTCACTTTCCACCCGTGAGACCTCAGAAAGGCCAGAACAATGTCCGTATGGGACTTGGCAATTTGATAAGTCGACGCCTGGATTAGAATGTCGTCTAAGTAAGGCGTCACCGCTATGCCCCGCGGCCTTAGAACCGCCAGAAGGGACCCTAGAACCATCGTAAAGATTCTTGGCGCCGTGGCTAACCCGAGAGGAAGAGCCACAAACTGGTAATGCCTGTCTAGGAAGGCGAACCTGAGGAACTGATGATGCTCTCTGTGAATCGGAATGTGGAGATAAGCATCCTTTAAGTCCACGGTAGTCATATATTGACCCTCCTGGATCATAGGGAGGATGGTTCGGATTGTCTACATCTTGAAGGATGGGACCCTGAGAAATTTGTTTAGGATCTTGAGATCCAAGATTGGTCTGAAAGTTCCCTCTTTTTTGGGAACTATAAACAGGTTTGAATAGAAACCCTGCCCCTGTTGCTCCCTTGGAACTGGGTGGATCACTCCCATAACCAGTAGGTCTTGAACGCAACGTAAGAATGCCTCTCTCTTTATCTGGTTTGCAGATAATTGTGAGAGATGAAATCTCCCCTTTGGAGATGAACCTTTGAATTCCAAAAGATATCCCTGGGAAACTCTCTCTAGTGCCCAGGGATCCTGGACGTCTCTTGCCCAAGCCTGGGCGAAGAAAGAAAGTCTGCCCCCGACTAGATCCGGTCCCGGATCGGGGGCTACTCCTTCATGCTGTCTTAGAGGCAGCAGGTTTTTTGGCCTGCTTCCCCTAGTTCCAAGCCTGGTTAAGTCTCCAGACTGGTTTGGACTGGGCGAAATTTCCCTCTTTTTTTGCATTAGAGGAAGCTGATGCTGCGCCACTCTTGAAGTTTTGAAAGGAACGAAAATTATTCTGTTTGGTCCTTAATTTATTGGACCTATCCTGAGGAAGGGCGTGACCTTTTCCTCCGGTAATATCAGAGATTATCTCCTTCAGGCCGGGCCCGAATAGGGTCTGTCCTTTGAAGGGGATGTTAAGAAGCTTAGACTTTGAAGTAACATCTGCTGACCAGGACTTAAGCTATTGCGCCCTACGCGCCAGAATGGCAAAACCTGAATTCTTAGCCATTAGCTTGGTTAAATGAAAAACGGCGTCAGAAATAAAGGAATTAGCTAACTTAAGAGCTTTAATCATGTCTAAATTATCATCTAAAGGGGTCTCCACCTGTAGAGCCTCCTCCAGAGACTCAAACCAAAAAGCCGCTGCCGCAGTAACTGGGGCAATGCATGCAAGAGGCTGGAGAATAAAACCTTGATGTATAAAAATTTTCTTAAGGAGACCCTCCAATTTTTTATCCATAGGATCTAGGAAAACACAACTGTCCTCGAAGGGGATAGTTGTAGGCTTAGCTAGGGTACAGACTGCTCCCTCCACCTTAGGGACCGTCTGCCACGAGTCCCGTATGGCGGCATCTATGGGAAACATCTTCTTAAAAGCAGGAGGGGGAGAGAACGGCACACCTGGTCTATCCCATTCCTTAGTAATAATTTCCGAAAACCTCTTAGGGACTGGAAAAACATCAGTGTAAACAGGCACTGCAAAGTATTTGTCCATCTTACACAATTTCTCTGGAACTACAATGGGTTCACAGTCATCCAGAGTCGCTAAAACCTCCCTAAGCAATAAGCGGATGTGTTCGAGTTTAAATTTAAACGCTGTCATTTCAGAATCAGACTGAAGCAACGCCTTCCCTGAATCTGAAATGTCACCCACAGATAGAAGCTCTCCTGCCTCGGCTTCTGAGTATTGTGAGGGTATATCGGACACAGGTATTAAAGCGTCAGAAAGCTCTGTATTAGTTCTAGCCCCAGAGCTGTCTCGCTTTCCTTGTAACCCTGGCAGTTTGGACAATACCTCTGAGAGGGTAGCATTCAAAACTGCCGCCATGTCCTGTAAGGTAAAAGAATTAGACGCGCTAGATGTACTTGGCGTCACTTGAGCGGGAGTTATAGGTTCTGACACGTGGGGAGAGCTAGATGGCATAATCTCCCTTTTTTCAGTCAGAGAATCCTCTGGAGATAAATCTTTAAACCCCATAATATGGTCTTTATAGTTTATAGAAATTTCAGTACATTTGGTAGACATTCTAAGAGGGGGTTCCACAATGGCTTCCAAACATATTGAATAAGGAGTTTCCTCTATGTCAGACATGTTTAACAGACTAGTAATGAGACAAGCAAGTTTGGAAAATACTTTAATAAAAGTGAAACAGCAATTAAACAAAAACGTTACTGTGCCTTTAAGAGAAAAAAACTAGCACTTAAACTGCAAAATAGTGTAAAAATATAGTAAAGTCTTCGAAATTTTTACAGTGTGTGTAAGGGACTAAAGCAACATTGCACCCACTTGCAAATGCATGATTAACCCTTTAGCCCCCAAACCGGATGTAAAAAACATTAAAAGACAGTTGAGCACCTTGCCACAGCTCTGCTGAGGCTTCTACCTGCCCTCAAGTACGATGTAGGGAAGAATAAAACCCCTTAAAATGGTCCTCAGATGCCAGAGGACTCCTCTAGGGAAGCTGGATGTCTCAGTCTGAAGGAAAACTGTGCAACTAGAGCGCGAAAATAGGCCCCTCCCACCATGTACTGGATGTCAGAGGGGCCTTAAGAAAATACTCCTAGGAGTTTCTGACTATCCATGTGGAAAACTAGGCCCCAAATAAAGACTTATCTCCCTCAGAGAAAAAAACTTTCTATTTCTGAAACAAGTAAACGTTTTGTCACTAAGTAATATGAGTATTAACATGAGTATTACCCTGTTTGTAAGCATGATCCCAGTTGTTAAATCACTGCATCTAGCTTACCTCAAATACACAAGGCTCTGTCAGCATTTTCTAGAACTTATTCATCTCTCTAGAAATAAAAATACTGAACATACCTCAAAGCAGGTAATCTGCAGACCGTTCCCCCAACTGAAGTTTTCCCATACTCTTCAGTTATGTGTGAGAACAGCAATGGACCTTAGCTACAAACCGCTAAGATCATCAACCTCCAGGCAGAATTCTTCTAATTTCTGCCTGAGAGTAAAACAGTACAACGCCGGTACCGTTTAAAAATAAACTCTTGATTGAAGGAAAACACTACACTAAGTCACCACATATCTCTTGATACTTCCTATCTTGTCAAGAGTTGCAAGAGAATGACTGGAGGTGGGGGTTAGGGGAGGAGCTATATAGACAGCTCTGCTGAGGGTGTCCTCTTGCAACTTCCTGTTGGGAAGGAGAATATCCCCACAAGTAATGGATGAACCCGTGGACTGGATACACCTTA
>NC_069501.1:236886453-236954092 GCF_027579735.1 Bombina bombina | reverse complement strand
AAAACCTTGTTGAACAAACATTTTCTTAAGGTAACCCTCTAACTTTTTATCCATTGGTTCTGAAAAGGCACAGCTATCCTCCACCGGGATAGTGGTACGCTTAGCTAAAGTAGAAACTGCTCCCTCCACCTTAGGGACCGTTTGCCATAAGTCCCGTGTGGTGGCGTCTATTGGAAACATCTTTCTAAATATCGGAGGGGGTGAGAACGGCACACCGGGTCTATCCCACTCCTTAGTAACAATTTCAGTAAGTCTCTTAGGTATAGGAAAAACGTCAGTACTCGCCGGTACCGCAAAATATTTATCCAACCTACACATTTTCTCTGGTATTGCAACTGTGTTACAATCATTCAGAGCCGCTAACACCTCCCCTAGTAATATACGGAGGTTTTCCAGCTTAAATTTAAAATTTGAAATATCTGAATCCAGTTTGTTTGGATCAGAACCGTCACCCGCAGAATGAAGCTCTCCGTCCTCATGTTCTGCAAATTGTGACGCAGTGTCTGACATGGCCCTAATATTATCAGCGCACTCTGTTCTCACCCCAGAGTGATCACGCTTACCTCTTAGTTCTGGTAATTTAGCCAAAACTTCAGTCATAACAGTAGCCATATCCTGTAATGTGATTTGTAATGGCCGCCCAGATGTACTCGGCGCTACAATATCACGCACCTCCCGAGCGGGAGATGCAGGTACTGACACGTGAGGCGAGTTAGTCGGCATAACTCTCCCCTCGTTGTTTGGTGAAATATGTTCAATTTGTACAGATTGACTTTTATTTAAAGTAGCATCAATACAGTAAGTACATAAATTTCTATTGGGCTCCACTTTGGCTTTAGCACATATAGCACAGATATCTTCCTCTGAACTTGGAAATACTTTTCAAGTAATTTACTATAATATGAAAACGTACTGTGCCTATAAGAAACACAGAAAAAGTTATGACAGTTGAAAATTAATAAACTGAAAAGTTATAGGATCAAATCTTTGTAAAAAACACAATTTTAGCAAAGGATTGCTCCCATTAGCAAAGGATAACTAACCCTGATAGCAGAAAAAAAAAAAAAAAAAAAAAATACAGAAAAACGTTTTTTTATCACAGTCAACTACAATCTCACAGCTCTGCTGTGAGTGATTACCTCCCTCAAAACAAGTTTTGAAGACCCCTGAGTTCTGTAGAGATGAACCGGATCATGCAGGAAAGACAATAAACTTCTGACTGAATTTTTTGATGCGTAGCAAAAGCACCAAAAAAGGCCCCTCCCCCTCACACATAACAGTGAGAGAGATCAGTAAACTGTCATAAATTAAATAAAACGACTGCCAAGTGGAAAAAAATAGTGCCCAAAACATTTTTTCACCCAGTACCTCAGAAAATTAAACGATTTTACATGCCAGCAAAAAACGTTTAACATTAATAAATTGAGTGTTATTAAAAAGCCTGTTGCTAGTCCCTGCAAATTAGGCTAAAGTTTTATGCATACAGTATAATTCCAGTGAAGTGCCATTCCCCAGAATACTGAAGTGTAAAATATACATACATGACAGCCTGATACCAGTTGCTGCTACTGCATTTAAGGCTGAGTTTACATTATATCGGTATGGCAGAATTTTCTCATCAATTCCATTGTCAGAAAATAATAAGCTGCTACATACCTCTTTGCAGATTAATCTGCCCGCTGTCCCCTGATCTGAAGTTTACCTCTCCTCAGATGGCCGAGAAACAGCAATATGATCTTAACTACTCCGGCTAAAATCATAGAAAAACTCAGGTAGATTCTTCTTCAAATTCTACCAGAGAAGGAATAACACACTCCGGTGCTATTATAAAATAACAAACTTTTGATTGAAGGTATGAAACTAAGTATAATCACCACAGTCCTCTCACACATCCTATCTATTCGTTGGGTGCAAGAGAATGACTGGTAATGGCAGTTAGGGGAGGAGCTATATAGCAGCTCTGCTGGGTGAATCCTCTTGCACTTCCTGTTGGGGAGGAGTTAATATCCCATAAGTAATGGATGATCCGTGGACTGGATACACTTAACAAGAGAAATTGGGTTCAGTGTCCCTTTAAATGGATAATTTTAGTTTTAGTGTAGAGATTATCCTCCCACCTGACACGTCCCACACCCTGATCTCTGCCTGGTCCCTCCCAAACAGCTCTCTTCCCTCCCCCACCCCCCTCTTAGGTACTGGCAGACAGTCTGCCAGTATGACGTATGCTTACCTGATCAATTTCTTTCTGGACATGGAGAGTACAAAACGTCATTCCAAAAAATAGTGGGATATTCAACTCCTGGCCAGCAGGAGGAGGCAAAGAGCACCACAGCAAAGCTGTTAAGTAACTTCCCTTACCCATAATCCCCAGTCATTAAGCTGAAGGAAAATGAAAAAAAGAAGAAACACAAGGGTGAAAAATGTGTCTGAGGCTTACTCAAAAAAACTGCAGGATTAGAATAAAAAAAAAAAAAAAAAGGAGGGGGGGGTCCTGGACTCTTCATGTCCCGAAAGAAAGAAAATTTATCAGGGAAGCATACATTTTGTTTTCTTTCCTAAGACATGGAGAAGTCCATGACGTCATTCCAATTACTAGTGGGAAACAATACCCAAGCTAGAGGACACGGAATGAACAGGGAGGGAGAAAAAAAGGCAGGAGGCCCTAAACAGAAGGCACCACCGCTTAAAGAACCGTTCTCCCAAAAGAAGCCTCAGCCGAGGCAAAATATTTATAGAATTTGGAAAAAGTTTGCAAAGAGGACCATGTTGCAACCTTGCAAATCTGTTCCACAGAAGCTTCATTTTCGAAAGCCCAAGAGGAGGAGACAGCCCTAGTCGAATGAGCAGTAATTCTCTCATAAGGCTGCTTTCCAGCAGTCTCATAAGCCAAACTAATCAAACTTCTCAACCAGAGAGACAGAGTAGTAGAAGTGGCCTTCTAACCCTTACGTTTTCCGGGGAAAACAACAAACAGGGCACAACATCCAAACTATGCATAAGACGTTGCTTATGAGAAGGATTAGGACAAAAAACAAAATGTATGCTTACCTGATAAATTCATTTCTCCTGTAGTGTGGTCAGTCCACGGGTCATCATTACTTCTGGGATATTATCTCCTCCCCTACAGGAAGTGCAAGAGGATTCACCCAGCTGAGCTGCCATATAGCTCCTCCCCTCTACGTCACCTCCAGTCATTCGACCAAAGGACCAACGAGAAAGGAGAAGCCCAAGGGTGTAGTGGTGACTGGAGTATAATCCAAAAAAAAAATCTTTAGCCTGCCATAAAAAACAGGGCGGGCCGTGGACTGACCACACTACAGGAGAAATGAATTTATCAGGTAAGCATAAATTTTGTTATCTCCTGTTAAGTGTGGTCAGTCCACGGGTCATCATTACTTGTGGGATACCAATACCAAAGCAAAAGTACACGGATGACGGGAGGGACAGGCAGGCTCTTTATACGGAGGGAACCACTGCCTGAAGAACCTTTCTCCCAAAAACAGCCTCCGAAAAAGCAAAAGTGTCAAATTTGTAAAATTTGGAAAAAGTATGAAGAGAAGACCAAGTTGCAGCCTTGCAAATCTGTTCAACAGAAGCCTCATTCTTAAAGGCCCAAGTGGAAGCCACAGCTCTAGTAGAATGAGCTGTAATTCTTTCAGGAGGCTGCTGTCCAGCAGTCTCATAGGCTAACCGTATTATGCTACGAAGCCAAAAAGAGAGAGAGGTAGCCGAAGCTTTTTGACCTCTCCTCTGACCAGAATAAACGACAAACAGGGAAGACGTTTGACGAAAATCCTTAGTTGCCTGTAGATAAAATTTCAGGGCACGGACTACATCTAGATTGTGTAGTAGACGTTCCTTCTTCGAGGAAGGATTAGGACACAAAGATGGAACAACAATCTCTTGATTGATATTCCTGTTAGTGACCACCTTAGGTAGGAACCCAGGTTTAGTACGCAGAACTACCTTGTCTGAATGAAAAACCAGATAAGGAGAATCACAATGTAAGGCAGATAACTCAGACACTCTTCGAGCCGAGGAAATAGCCATTAAAAACAGAACTTTCCAAGATAACAACTTGATATCAATGGAATGAAGGGGTTCAAACGGAACACCCTGTAAAACATTAAGAACTAAGTTCAAACTCCATGGCGGAGCAACAGTTTTAAACACAGGCTTGATCCTAGCTAAAGCCTGACAAAAAGCTTGAACGTCCGGAACTTCTGACAGACGTTTGTGTAAAAGAATGGACAGAGCTGAAATCTGTCCCTTTAAAGAACTAGCGGATAACCCCTTTTCTAAACCTTCTTGTAGAAAAGACAATATCCTTGGAATCCTAACCTTACTCCATGAGTAACTCTTGGATTCGCACCAATATAAGTATTTACGCCATATTTTATGGTAAATCCTTCTGGTAACAGGCTTCCTAGCCTGTATTAAGGTATCAATAACTGGCTCAGAAAAACCACGTTTTGATAAAATCAAGCGTTCAATTTCCAAGCAGTCAGCTTCAGAGAAGTTAGATTTTGATGTTTGAATGGACCCTGGATCAGAAGGTCCTGTTTCAGAAGTAGAGACCAAGGCGGACAGGATGACATGTCCACTAGATCTGCATACCAAGTCCTGCGTGGCCATGCAGGTGCTATTAGAATCACTGATGCTCTCTCCTGTTTGATTCTGGCAATCAATCGAGGAAGCATCGGGAAGGGTGGAAACACATAAGCCATCCCGAAGGTCCAAGGTGCTGTCAAAGCATCTATCAGAACCGCTCCCGGATCCCTGGATCTGGACCCGTAGCGAGGAAGCTTGGCGTTCTGACGAGACGCCATGAGATCTATCTCTGGTTTGCCCCAACGTCGAAGTATCTGGGCAAAGACCTCCGGATGAAGTTCCCACTCCCCCGGATGAAAAGTCTGACGACTTAAGAAATCCGCCTCCCAGTTCTCCACTCCCGGGATGTGGATTGCAGACAGGTGGCAAGAGTGAGACTCTGCCCAGCGAATTATCTTTGATACTTCCATCATTGCTAGGGAGCTTCTTGTCCCTCCCTGATGGTTGATGTAAGCTACAGTCGTGATGTTGTCCGACTGAAACCTGATGAACCCCCGAGTTGTTAACTGGGGCCAAGCCAGAAGGGCATTGAGAACTGCTCTCAATTCCAGAATGTTTATTGGAAGGAGACTCTCCTCCTGATTCCATAGTCCCTGAGCCTTCAGAGAATTCCAGACAGTGCCCCAACCTAGTAGGCTGGCATCTGTTGTTACAATTGTCCAGTCTGGCCTGCTGAATGGCATCCCCCTGGACAGGTGTGGTCGATAAAGCCACCATAGAAGAGAATTTCTGGTCTCTTGATTCAGATTCAGAGTGGGGGACAAATCTGAGTAATCCCCATTCCACTGACTTAGCATGCACAATTGCAGCGGTCTGAGATGTAGGCGTGCAAAAGGTACTACGTCCATTGCCGCTACCATTAAGCCGATCACCTCCATGCATTGAGCTACTGACGGGTGTTGAATGGAATGAAGGACACGGCATGCATTTTGAAGCTTTGTTAACCTGTCTTCTGTCAGGTAAATCTTCATTTCTACAGAATTTATCAGAGTCCCCAAGAAGGGAACTCTTGTGAGTGGAAAGAGAGAACTCTTCTTTTCGTTCACCTTCCATCCATGCGACCTTAGAAATGCCAGTACTAACTCTGTATGAGACTTGGCAGTTTGAAAGCTTGAAGCTTGTATCAGAATGTCGTCTAGGTACGGAGCTACCGAAATTCCTCGCGGTCTTAGTACCGCCAGAAGAGTACCCAGATCCTTTGTGAAGATTCTTGGAGCCGTAGCCAGTCCGAATGGAAGAGCTACAAACTGGTAATGCCTGTCTAGAAAGGCAAACCTTAGATACCGGTAATGATTTCTGTGAATCGGTATGTGAAGGTAAGCATCCTTTAAATCCACTGTGGTCATGTACTGACCCTCTTGGATCATGGGCAAAATTGTTCGAATCGTTTCCATCTTGAACGATGGAACTCTTAGGAATTTGTTTAGGATCTTTAAATCCAAGATTGGCCTGAAAGTTCCCTCTTTTTTGGGAACTACAAACAGATTTGAGTAAAACCCTTGTCCTTGTTCCGACCGCGGAACTGGATGGATCACTCCCATTAATAAAAGATCTTGTACGCAGCGTAGGAACGCTTCTTTCTTTATTTGGTTTGTTGATAACCTTGACAGATGAAATCTCCCTCTTGGGGGAGAGGATTTGAAGTCCAGAAGGTATCCCTGAGATATGATCTCTAACGCCCAGGGATCCTGGACATCTCTTGCCCAAGCCTGGGCGAAGAGAGAAAGTCTGCCCCCTACTAGATCCGGTCCCGGATCGGGGGCCCTCGATTCATGCTGTCTTAGGGGCAGCAGCAGGTTTCCTGGCCTGCTTGCCCTTGTTCCAGGACTGGTTAGGTTTCCAGCCTTGTCTGTAGCGAGCAACAGCTCCTTCCTGTTTTGGTGCAGAGGAAGTTGATGCTGTTCCTGCTTTGAAATTACGAAAGGAACGAAAATTAGACTGTCTAGTCCTAGGTTTGGCTTTGTCCTGAGGCAGGGCATGGCCTTTACCTCCTGTAATGTCAGCGATAATCTCTTTCAACCCGGGCCCGAATAAGGTTTGCCCTTTGAAAGGTATATTAAGCAATTTAGATTTAGAAGTAACATCAGCTGACCAGGATTTTAGCCACAGTGCTCTGCATGACTGAATGGCAAATCCGGAATTCTTAGCCGTAAGTTTAGTTAAATGTACTACTGCATCTGAAATAAATGAGTTAGCTAACTTAAGGGCTTTAAGCTTGTGTGTAATCTCATCTAGTGTAGATGATTGAAGTGTCTCTTCCAGAGACTCAAACCAAAATGCTGCTGCAGCCGTGACAGGCGCAATACATGCAAGAGGTTGCAATATAAAACCTTGTTGAACAAACATTTTCTTAAGGTAACCCTCTAACTTTTTATCCATTGGATCTGAAAAGGCACAGCTATCCTCCACCGGGATAGTGGTACGCTTAGCTAAAGTAGAAACTGCTCCCTCCACCTTAGGGACCGTTTGCCATAAGTCCCGTGTGGTGGCGTCTATTGGAAACATTTTTCTAAATATCGGAGGGGGTGAGAATGGCACACCGGGCCTATCCCACTCCTTAGTAACAATTTCAGTAAGTCTCTTAGGTATAGGAAAAACATCAGTACTCGCCGGTACCGCAAAATATTTATCCAACCTACACATTTTCTCTGGTATTGCAACTGTGTTACAATCATTCAGAGCCGCTAACACCTCCCCTAGTAATACACAGAGGTTTTCCAGCTTAAATTTATAATTTGAAATATCTGAATCCAATCTATTTGGATCAGAACCGTCACCCACAGAATGAAGTTCTCCGTCCTCATGTTCTGCCGCCTGTGACGCAGTGTCTGACATGGCCCTAATATTATCAGCGCACTCTGTTCTCACCCCAGAGTGATCACGCTTGCCTCTAAGTTCTGGTAATTTAGCCAAAACTTCAGTCATAACAGTAGCCATATCCTGTAATGTGATTTGAAATGGCCGCCCAGATGTACTCGGCGCTACAATATCACGCACCTCCCGAGCGGGAGATGCAGGTACTGACACGTGAGGCGAGTTAGTCGGCATAACTCTCCCCTCGTTGTCTGGTGAAATATGTTCAATTTGTACAGATTGACTTTTATTTAAAGTAGCATCAATACAGTTAGTACATAAACTTCTATTGGGCTCCACTTTGGCATTAGCACATATAGCACATGTATCTTCCTCTGAATCAGACATGTTTAACACACTAGCAATTAACTAGCAACTTGGAAATGCTTTTTCAAGTAATTTACAATAATATGAAAACGAACTGTGCCTATAAGAAGCACAGAAAAAATTATGACAGTTGAAAATAATTAAGTTATAGCATCAATCTTTGTCAGAAATATACAATTTTAGCAAAGGATTGTTCCCATTAGCAAAGGATAACTAACCCAGGCAGCATAAAAAATACACAAATAAACGTTTTTTATCACAGTCAACTACAATCTTCACAGCTCTGCTGTGATGATTACCTCCCTCAAAAAAAGGCTTTGGAGATCCCTGAGTTCTGTAGAGATGAACCGGATCATGCAGGAAGAAAATGAACCTCTGACTGAGTTTTTTGATGCGTAGTAAAAGCGCCAAAAATGGCCCCTCCCCCTCACACATAACAGTGAGAGAGATCAGTGAACTGCTTTAATTTAAACAAAACTATTGCCAAGTGGAAAAAATAGTGCCCAAAACATTTTTTCACCCAGTACCTCAGAGAAATAAACGTTTTTACATGCCAGCAAAAAAACGTTTAAACTCAATAAATTAATTGTTATTTAAAACCTATTGCAAGTCCCTGCAAATTAGGTTAAGTCTATGCATACAGTATAAATCCAGTGAAGTACCATTCCCCAGAATACTGAAGTGTAAAATATACATACATGACAGCCTGATACCAGCTACCTCTACTGCATTTAAGGCTGAGTTTACATTATAATGGTATGGCAGGATTTTCTCATCAATTCCATGTCAGAAAATAACAAACTGCTACATACCTCTTTGCAGATTAATCTGCCCGCTGTCCCCTGATCTGAAGTTTACCTCTCCTCAGATGGCCGAGAAACAGCAATATGATCTTAACTACTCCGGCTAAAATCATAGAAAAAACTCCGGTAGATTCTTCTTCAAATTCTACCAGAGAATGAATAACACACTCCGGTGCTATTATAAAATAACAAACTTTTGATTGAAGGTAATAAACTAATTAAATCACCACAGTCCTCTCACACATCCTATCTATTCGTTGGGTGCAAGAGAATGACTGGAGGTGACGTAGAGGGGAGGAGCTATATGGCAGCTCTGCTGGGTGAATCCTCTTGCACTTCCTGTAGGGGAGGAGATAATATCCCAGAAGTAATGATGACCCGTGGACTGACCACACTTAACAGAAGAAAGAAGGAACAATAATTTCCTGATTAATGTTTCGATCCAACACCACCTTAAGGAGAAAACCATTTTAGTATGAAGGACCACCTTATCAGCAGGTAAAATAAGGTAAAGGAAATCACACTGCAGAGCTGAAAGCTCAGACACTATTTGAGCGGAAGAAATAGCAAGAAGAAACAAAACCTTCCAAGATAACACTTTTATATCAACAACATGCATCGGCTCAAACAGAGCCTGATGCAAAAATTTAAGAACAAGATTAAGGGGGGGGGGGGTCAGCTTCAGAGAATCTATGATTAGATTCTAAATTAGAAGGTCCTTCCTCGGAGGTAGAGATGTAGAGACGACATGCGAACCAGATCCTGCAAGGCCAGGCAGGAGCTATTAGAATCACAAACGCGCAATGACTCGTGGAAGGAGAGCAAATGGAGGAAATAGGTATGCTAGACCGAAATTCCAAGGAACCGCCAGAACATCTATCAATCTTGATCTGTACTTTGGAAGCTTGGCGTTTTGACGAGACACCATCAGATCCAACTCTGGAAACCCCCACCTTAAGGGTTATCCTTGAGAACACTTCCGGATGGAGAGCCCACTCCCCGGGATGAAAGGTCTGTCTGCTCAGAAAATCCGCCTCCAAATTGTCCTTCATAGGGGGTCCATATTTATCCTCTGTGATAAATCTGAATGATCTCCGTTCCATTGACAAAGCATGCAAAGCTGTATTGGTCGCAAATGGAACGAGCAAAAGGAATGATGTCCATAGAAGCCACCATCAGACCAATCACCTCAATGCATTGAGCCACTGATAAACAAAAGGCAGACTGGAGGGAAAGGCAAGAAGCCAGAAGTTTGGATTTTCTGACGTCCGTCAGGAAAATCTTCATGGACAGAGAATCTATGATTGTCCCTAGGAAAATCACTTTTGTAGATAGAACTAGAGAACTCTTTTCCAGATTCACTTTCCACCAGTGGGAACGTAGAAAAGACAACATCTCTGTATGAGATTTTGCTATTTGCAAAGATGACACCTGAACCAAGATGTCATCTAGATAAGGCACCACCGCAATTCCCTGGGATCTGATCACTGCCAATAGAGCTCCCAGAACCTTTGTAAATATTCTGGGAACTGTGGCAAGACCAAACGGAAGCACAATACACTTGAAATGCTTGTCCAGAAAGGCAAACCTTAGGAACAGGTAATGATTCCTGTAAATGGGAATGTGTAAGCAAGGTGTCCTTCAGGTCTATGGTCATCATGAACTGACCTTCCTGAACCAACGGAAGAATGGAACGAATAGTTTACATCTTGAAGTACGGAACCCTGAGGAATTTGTTTAGGCACTTGAGATCTAGGATTGGTCATAAATTTCCCTCCTTAATGTAAACCACAAATAGATTTGAATAGAATCCTAGACCCCGTTACTCTAGAGGGACTGGTACCATAACTCCAAGGGAGGATAGGTCCTTTACACAATTTAAAAAGGCTTCCCTCTTTACCTGGTTTGATAGACTTGATAGGAGAAATCTGCCCCTTGGAGGAGGAGACTTGAATCCTATTTTGTAACCCTGGGATACTATGTCTACAGCTCATCGATCTGGGACATTGTGTATCCAAGTCTGTCGAAAAAGAGAAAGCCTGCCCCCCAACCTGATCCAAAATTGAATAGGGGACAGACCCTTCATGCTGATTAGAGTCAGCGGAAGGCTTCTTGTTTTGTTTTCCCTTATTCCAGGGCTGGCTGGATTTCCAAAAGGACCTGGATTGGTCTGTTAGAAAAAGAGGAGGACTTCTGTCCCTTAAAATTCCGAACGGAACGAGAATTAGAAGTCTGACAACCCTTAGGTCTATTCTTCTTGTCCTGAGGTAGGAAAGATCCCTTTTCACTGGTAATCTCTGAAATGTTTTCCACTAGACCAGGTCCAAACAAAGTTTTACCCTTATAGGGCAAAGCCAAAAGCTTGGCCATTGAAGAAACATCAGCTGACCAAGATTTTAACGACAGAGCTCTGCGAGCTAAAACAGTAAAGCTAGATATCTTACCTCCCAGTCTAATTACCTGCTTATCGGCATCACAGATAAAGGTATTGGCCAGTTTAAGAGCCTTGATCCTGTCTTGGATCTCCTCTACTGTAGTCTCTTCTGAAATCAGATCAGACAGGGCATCACACCAATAAGATGCTGCTCCCGCAACCGTGACAATACTTGTCGCATGTTGCCACTGTAAACCCTGATGGACATACATATTTTTTAAATAAGCCTCCAGCTTTTTATCCATAGGATCCTTAAAAGAACTATCCTCTATAGGAATGGTGGTTCTCTTGAGAACAGAAATCCTAGAGTAGAAATAGCACCTTCTACCTTAGCAATGATGCGCCATGAGTCTTGAATAGAGTCAAAAACAAGAAACATCTTTTTAAAAACAGGGGAAGGGGAAAACGGGACCCCTGGCTTATCCCATTCTTGCGCTTTAACTTCTGAAATTTTCCTAGAACAGGAAAAACATCATCAGAAGGAGAATCAAACTCTATCCAGCTTAGAAGATGTCTTAGGGTTGGCAGCAGAGTCGTCCAAAGTAGCTAGAACCTCCTTCAGACGTAACCGAAGATATTCAAGCTTAAATCTAAAATTAACCTCTTCAGATTCTGAAGATTTCACCGCCAAGGAGTCAGAAATTTCATCTTCAGAAGCTACTGAAGTATTTTCCTCATCATACAATTGAGAAAGGTTGACCAAAGATTTAGAGGGGTCAGAGACCTTACTAGCGGTCAAATGTTTAGATTTTGTCTTACGCTTACCCGGAGAAGGGAAAGCTGACAAAGCCACTGTTCTGCAGAGGTAATCTGAGCGGCAAAATCTCCAGGTAAATAAAACACCCCTAGAAGTTTCTTTTTGTTGAGAGGACACAGAAGGCACAGTATTGGAAACCATCAAGGCTTGGGACGTTTGAGGAGAAAGCTGAGGCATGTCACGCACAGCATTATCCTGAGAGACATTTGGCTCAGAAGGGAGTAATTTGTCTTTAAAATTTAATGTTTTGGATAAACATGAGGAACGATTTCAGCCTCTAAACATAGTAAGCATGTATCAACAGACATAGATTGATCTAACTCTGAATCCATTTTACAGAATTCAACAGTAAGAAGATTAAAAAGAATAAAAGAAAAAGAAACAAAAATTAGAAATTTGTAATTTTTGAGAACAATAAAGAATCCTTCAAAGCAACCTTTCAGATTGCCTGAAGTTCCTACCACACACTAGACAGAGGAAAACGAGACCTTTCTGTAAGGATCTTCTCCTCCCTGCAATGAAAAAACGATCCGTTGATGAAAAGTATAATAAAACTTAGCATCCGACAGAGCCCTGCAATGGGATACACCTCAGCGTAATGAAGGCTCATTGAGTTCCGCTCCAGAATACCAGAAGTGCGGGCGTCACGTGAGCGAGGTGAAAAACTAACTGCGCCACTAGAAAGAGTGCGAAAATTAAACTGCTCACGGATTTACTGTTTAATAAAAATAAGTCTCTCTGTTTCCAAAAACATGTCATAATACACAAAACAACGTGCCCTGTATTCCGGTAATGAAACACACCATCCTTCTGACCTTTTTTCTCTCAATAAGGACATAAGCCCCTCTAGTAAAATAACGTCTCACATTTAAACCAAAACTGTATTTATTATTATTAGGAAATGTATATCCCATTGCCATAATCTGTCCTAAGAATCCTTCTTATAAAAGGATATATGTCCTAATTTGGATCATAATGAGGATTAACCACTTAAGTGCTGCTGTCCTTCAATATCTAGAAGGATAAGGCACTAACCTGAGATCCAGATGCAGAACAGATGCTGCTACATAGGTGTGACAGGCACTTCGCTCCCTGTCATGGACCTGTAGAAAAAGAAAGAACAGCGTAACCAACTCTGGCTTTCTGCAAAGGGGTAGCAAAATGTTAAAAGTAAAGCAAAGACTACCTTGTTGCCTTTTAACTGCTTAAAAGCCACCACTACTCTTACTAAAGAGATTGACATGGACACAGCTAGACCCAAATCCTTGCTTGCAGGGAAAAATAACCATAAAAGAAGTATTAATTATCTTCAGACACAAACTTTGCACATCCTCCATTGACAGAGGCAAAGAGAATGACTGGGGATTATGGGTAAGGGAAGTTACACTTAACAGCTTTGCTGGGGTGCTCTTCGCCTCCTCCTGCTGGCCAGGAATTGAATATCCTACTAGTAATTGGAATGACGTTGTGGGCTCTCCATGACTTAGGAAAGAAATAAGGCTTTTTTTATTTTATTATTATTATATTTTCTGCAGTGTAGGATCCCCCTAACCAGCTTACTAAACCTTCCCCTCCAACTTTTAGGCGCCATCTTAGGTACTGGCAGCTGTCTGCCAGTACCTATAAACTGCTCTCTTTTTTTTTCATTTAAACAATATTTGTGTAGCGTAGTCTCCCCCCCCACCTCCCTGCCACCAGCAATCAGTTAGGGGGGGGTTCGCACAACAACAGATCCCCTTTTCTGTAGCGTAGCTTCCCCATCCCTCCCTGTCCCTTTATTAAATGTTTTCCGTAGCTTAGGGACCTCCCACTCCCTCCCTCTCCTGCCTCCCCTGCTAGGCTGCCCACCTACCACACCTCCTGCCGGCTGCCCACCTGCCATACCACCTGTTGGCACCAGCAGATCGTTCCAGACGGTGACACACAGTGTCACCGTCTGTAACGATCAAGCATCTGCCCTCATATGGAGGAGGAGCACCAATCGCGCTCTGGCTCCATATGCAGCAGATGCCTGAAGCTTCAGAAGCTCCAGATCTCGGCTGTAACTTAGCAGCTGAGAGTGCTTGAGCATCCTGAAGGGACAACGTATATATACGTGGTTTGGAACGATAGCCAAAATACCGCACCACATATATATATATATATATATATATATATATATATATATATATATATATATATATATATATATATATATATATATATATATATATATATATATATACACACATCTGATTGGGTTAAGGTGTTAAAAACAATTTATGCTTACCTGATAAATTTATTTCTCTTGTGGTGTATCCAGTCCACGGATCATCCATTACTTGTGGGATATTCTCCTTCCCAACAGGAAGTTGCAAGAGGATCACCCACAGCAGAGCTGCTATATAGCTCCTCCCCTAACTGCCATAGCCAGTCATTCGACCGAAACTAGCCGAGAAAGGAGAAACCATAGGGTGCAGTGGTGACTGTAGTTTAAAATTTAGACCTGCCTTAAAAGGACAGGGCGGGCCGTGGACTGGATACACCACAAGAGAAATAAATTTATCAGGTAAGCATAAATTATGTTTTCTCTTGTTAGGTGTATCCAGTCCACGGATCATCCATTACTTGTGGGATACCAATACCAAAGCTAAAGTACACGGATGAAGGGAGGGACAAGGCAGGTACTTAAACGGAAGGGACCACTGCCTGTAGAACCTTTCTCCCAAAATAGCCTCCGAAGAAGCAAAGTATCAAATTTGTAAAATTTTGAAAAGGTATGAAGCAAAGACCAAGTCGCCGCTTTGCAAATCTGTTCAACAGAAGCCTCATTTTTAAAGGCCCAGGTGGAAGCCACAGCTCTAGTAGAATGAGCTGTAATCCTTTCAGGGGGCTGCTGACCAGCAGTCTCATAGGCTAAGCGTATTACGTTCCGAAGCCAAAAAGAAAAGAGAGGTTGTCGAAGCCTTTTGACCTCTCCTCTGTCCAGAGTAAACAACAAACAGGGAAGATGTTTGACGAAAATCTTTAGTCGCTTGTAAGTAAAACTTTAAAGCACGGACTACGTCCAAATTATGTAAAAGACGTTCCTTCCTTGAAGAAGGATTAGGACACAATGATGGAACAACAATCTCTTGATTGATATTCTTGTTGGAAACTACCTTAGGTAAAAACCCAGGTTTTGTACGCAGAACTACTTTATCTGTATGGAAAATCAGATAAGGAGAATCACATTGTAAAGCTGATAACTCAGAGACTCTACGAGCCGAGGAAATAGCCATCAAAAACAGAACTTTCCAAGATAAAAGTTTGATATCAATGGAATGAAGGGGTTCAAACGGAACTCCTTGAAGAACCTTAAGAACCAAGTTTAAGCTCCATGGAGGAGCAACAGGTTTAAACACAGGCTTAATTCTAACCAAAGCCTGACAAAATGCCTGGACGTCTGGAACCTCTGCCAGACGCTTGTGCAAAAGGATAGACAGAGCAGAAATCTGTCCCTTTAAAGAACTAGTGGATAATCCTTTATCCAAACCCTCTTGGAGAAAGGACAATATCCTAGGAATCCTAACCTTACTCCATGAGTAATTCTTGGATTCACACCAATGAAGATATTTGCGCCATATCTTATGGTAGATTTTCCTTGTTACAGGCTTTCGTGCCTGTATTAAGGTATCAATGACTGACTCGGAGAAGCCACGCCTTGATAAAATCAAGCGTTCAATCTCCAGGCAGTCAGTCTCAGAGAAATTAGATTTGGATGATTGAAAGTACCTTGTAGTAGAAGGTCTTGTCTCAGAGGCAGAGGCCAAGGTGGAAAGGATGACATGTCCACCAGGTCTGCATACCAGGTCCTGTGTGGCCACGCAGGCGCGATCAAGATCACCGATGCTCTCTCCTGTTTGATTTTGGCAATCAGTCGAGGGAGCAGAGGAAACGGTGGAAACACATAAGCCAGGTTGAAGAACCACGGTGCTGCTAGAGCATCTATCAGCGTCGCTTCTGGGTCCCTGGACCTGGATCCGTAACAAGGAAGCTTGGCGTTCTGGCGAGACGCCATGAGATCCAATTCTGGTGTGCCCCAACGATGAACCAATTGAGCAAACACCTCCGGATGGAGTTCCCACCCCCCCGGATGAAAAGTCTGACGACTTAGAAAATCCGCCTCCCAGTTCTCTACACCTGGGATATGGATCGCTGATAGATGGCAAGAGTGAGTCTCTGCCCAGCGAATTATCTTGGAGACTTCTAACATCGCTAGGGAGCTCCTGGTCCCCCCTTGATGGTTGATGTAAGCCACAGTCGTGATGTTGTCCGACTGAAATCTGATGAACCTCAGGGTTGCTAACTGAGGCCAAGCTAGAAGAGCATTGAATATTGCTCTTAACTCCAGAATATTTATTGGGAGAAGTTTCTCCTCCTGAGTCCACGATCCCTGAGCCTTCAAGGAATTCCAGACTGCACCCCAACCTAGAAGGCTGGCATCTGTTGTTACAATTGTCCAATCTGGCCTGCGAAAGGTCATACCCTTGGACAGATGGACCCGAGATAGCCGCCAGAGAAGAGAATCTCTGGTCTCTTGATCCAGATTTAGCAGAGGGGACAAATCTGTGTAATCCCCATTCCACTGACTGAGCATGCATAATTGCAGCGGTCTGAGATGTAGGCGCGCAAATGTCACTATGTCCATCGCCGCTACCATTAAGCCGATCACTTCTATGCACTGAGCCACCGAAGGGCGCGGAATGTAGTGAAGAACACGGCAGGAATTTAGAAGCTTTGATAACCTGGACTCCGTCAGGTAAATTTTCATTTCTACAGAATCTATCAGAGTTCCTAGGAAGGAAACCCTTGTGAGGAGTGATAGAGAACTCTTTCCCTCGTTCACTTTCCACCCATGCGACCTCAGAAATGCCAACACTATGTCCGTATGAGATTTGGCAATTTGGAAGTTTGACGCCTGTATCAGGATGTCGTCTAGATAAGGGGCCACTGCTATGCCCCGTGGTGTTAGGACCGCCAGAAGAGACCCCAAAACCTTTGTAAAAATTCTTGGGGCTGTAGCTAACCCGAAAGGGAAGAGCCACAAACTGGTAATGCCTGTCTAGAAAGGCAAACCTTAGGAACCGATGATGATCTTTGTGAATCGGTATGTGAAGGTAAGCATCCTTCAAATCCACTGTGGTCATGTACTAACCCTCCTGGATCATAGGTAGGATTGTCTGAATAGTTTCCATTTTGAACGATGGAACTCTGAGGAATTTGTTTAAGATCTTTAGATCCAAAATTGGTCTGAAGGTTCCCTCTTTTTTGGGAACCACAAACAGATTTGAATAAAATCCCTGTCCTTGTTCCATCTGTGGAACTAGATGGATCACTCCCATTATTAGGAGGTCTTGCACACAGCGTAAGAATGCCTCTTTCTTTATCTGGTTTACAGATAATCTCGAAAGGTGAAATCTCCCTTGTGGGGGGGAAGCTTTGAAGTCCAGAAGATATCCCTGAGATATGATCTCCAACGCCCAGGGATCCTGAACATCTCTTGCCCACGCCTGGGCGAAGAGAGAAAGTCTGCCCCCTACTAGATCTGTTGCCGGATAGGGGGCCGTTCCTTCATGCTGTCTTAGAGGCAGCAGCAGGCATTCTGGCCTGCTTGCCTTTGCTCCAGGCCTGGTTAGATTACCAGGCCGGCTTGGATTGCGCAAAAGTTCCCTCTTGTTTTGTAGCAGAGGAAGTTGATGCTGCACCTGCCTTGAAGTTTCGAAAGGCACGAAAATTAGACTGTTTGGCCCTTGATTTGGCCCTGTCCTGAGGAAGGGTATGACCCTTACCTCCAGTAATGTCAGCAATAATTTCCCTCAAACCAGGCCCGAATAGGGTCTGCCCCTTGAAGGGAATGTTAAGTAATTTAGACTTTGAAGTCACATCAGCTGACCAAGATTTAAGCCATAGCGCCCTACGCGCCTGGATGGCGAATCCAGAATTCTTAGCCGTTAGTTTAGTCAAATGAACAATGGCATCAGAAACAAAAGAATTAGCTAGCTTAAGTGTTCTAAGCTTGTCAAGTATTTCAGTCAATGGAGTAGCTGTCTGAAAGGCCTCTTCCAGAGACTCAAACCAGAACGCCGCAGCAGCAGCGACAGGAGCAATGCATGCAAGGGGCTGCAGGATAAAACCTTGTTGAATAAACATTTTCTTAAGGTAACCTTCTAATTTTTTATCCATTGGATCTGAAAAAGCACAACTGTCCTCGACAGGGATAGTGGTACGCTTTGCTAAAGTAGAAACTGCTCCCTCCACCTTAGGGACCGTCTGCCATAAGTCCCGTGTGGTGGCGTCTATTGGAAACATTTTTCTAAAAATAGGAGGGGGGGAAAACGGCACACCGGGTCTGTCCCACTCCTTAGTAATAATTTCTGTAAACCTTTTAGGTATTGGAAAAAACGTCAGTACACACCGGCACCACGTAGTATTTATCCAGTCTACACAATTTCTCTGGCACTGCAATTGTGTCACAGTCATTATGAGCAGCTAAAACCTCTCCAAGCAACACCCGGAGATTCTCAAGCTTAAATTTAAAAGTAGACATATCTGAATCAGGTTTCCCCGAGTCAGAGACGTCACCCACAGACTGAAGCTCTTCCTCAGCTTCTGCATATTGTGACGCAGTATCAGACATGGGCCTTAAAAACATCTGCATGCTCTGTATTACGTCTAACCCCAGAGCTATCGCGCTTTCCTCTGAATTCAGACAGTCTGGCTAATACCGCTGACAGGGTATTATCCATGATTGCCGCAATGTCCTGCAAAGTAATCGCTATGGGCGTCTTTGATGTACTTGGCGCCATTTTAGCGTGAGTCCCTTGAGCGGGAGTCAAAGGGTCCGACACGTGGGGAGAGTTAGTCGGCATAACTTCCCCCTCGTCAGAATCCTCTGGTGATAATTCTTTTAAAGATAACAGCTGATTTCTATTGTTTAAAGTGAAATCAATACATTTAGTACACATTCTCCTATGGGGTTCCACCATGGCTTTTAAACATAATGAACAAGGAGTTTCCTCTATGTCAGACATGTTTATACACACTAGCAATGAGACTAGCAAGCTTGGAAAACACTTTAAATCAAGTTAACAAGCAATATAAAAAAAAAAAAAAAACGTTACTGTGCCTTTAAGAGAAAACAAATTTTTCCAAAATTTGAAATAACAGTGAAAAAGGGCAGTTAAACTAACAAAATTTTTACTGTGTATGTAACAAGTTAGCAGAGCATTGCACCCATTTGCAAATGGATGATTAACCCCTTAATACAAAAAACAGATTAACAAAACGAAAAATATGTTTTTTAAACAGTCATAACAACTGCCACAGCTCCTACTTTTGAAGCCTTTTGAGCCCTTCAGAGATGTCCTATAGCATGCAAGGGACTGCTGAGGGAAGCTGAATGTCACAGTTTGTAATTTTAACTGCACCAACTGTAACTTTTATACTATAACAGTGTAAACCTTTTGTTTCTAGACAAAAATAAAGCCAGCCATGTGGAAAAAACTAGGCCCCAATAAGTTTTATCACCAAAGCATATATAAAAACGATTAAACATGCCAGCAAACGTTTTATATTGCACATTAATCAGAGTATATACCTCTGATAGCAAGCCTGATACTAGTCGCTATTAAATCACTGTATTTAGGCTTTAACTTACATTAATCCGGTATCAGCAGCATTTTCTAGCAAATTCCATCCCTAGAAAAACTTAACTGCACATACCTTATTGCAGGATACCCTGCACGCCATTCTCCCTCTGAAGTTACCTCACTCCTCAGACATATGTGAGAATAGCAGTGGATCTTAGTTACTTCTGCTAAGATCATAGAAAAACGCAGGCAGATTCTTCTTCTAAATGCTGCCTGAGATAAAATAGCACAACACCGGTACCATTTAAAAACAATAAACTTTTGATTGAAGAAAAAACTAACTATATTTTACCACTTTCCTCTTACTACCTCCAGCTATGTTGAGAGCTTGCAAGAGAATGACTGGCTATGGCAGTTAGGGGAGGAGCTATATAGCAGCTCTGCTGTGGGTGATCCTCTTGCAACTTCCTGTTGGGAAGGAGAATATCCCACAAGTAATGGATGATCCGTGGACTGGATACACCTAACAAGAGAAATGGTATGTTCTATCTGAATCACGAAAAGCATTTTGTGTTTTATGTCCATTTAAAGGGACATAAAAGTTATCACTGTTTTTCTCTGCACATGCATGTGAAGCACAGCTAAATATTCTCAGTGCACCAGCATTCCTAAATACTGCAGCTGCCCAGAGTACCAGTGGGGCTTGTATCACGTCAGCAATTAAATTGAGTCATTACCAGATGATAGAAGCTCCTTAAGATCTCTGACCAAGTTCAGTGTTTAAAATGCTAGTGCACATTGCATACTTAAAGGAACATGATACCCAAATGTTGAAACACAAGAAAGTGATGCAGCATAGCTGTAAAAAGCAGACTTGAATCACCTGAACACATCTCTATGTAAAAAAAGGAAGATATTGTACCTCAAATCTCCTAAGTATTCCCACCCCACTGTAAAGAAACTTGAAGCAGCCAGTCAGGATGCTTGTCCCAGGGACAGTTACCAGTCTTGAGAAAGGCCTTGAAGGGGCCGAAACGCGTTGACTATTAGCTGGTAAGCTCATTTTCAATTCCTTATTTAAAGGACACTGCAGCAGAGTCCAAATTGGACAAGAGAGAGACCACTAGAATCAAACCAGATTTCCATCACCGGATTTCTCACCTTCAGGAAACAAGTTTTACTTTGTGTTTTTTACCAAGTTGTGTTTTTTATTTTGTTTGTTTTTTTAATCCAAGTTGTATTTTTTCACTTTTATTGGGACACACTGATTTATATTTATTTCAAACTTTGGAGTAATCACTGACTTATTTTTATTAACTTTGGATTACCTGTTTTTCACCTGTTTCAATTAACCCATTTTTTCACAATTTTTGCAATCATTAATGTACACCAATGTAGTGTACACTTTTTTCTGCATGTGCAATTTTTATCACATTTTCAACTCAACAACTTTTGGAAGTTTGGAGCAGTTGCAACTTGCTCACAGCTTTATAACCAGCATACACCATAGGTGTCAACTGGGACCTGAGATCATATATATATTTTAGCACAAGTAAAAAAAAATCTAAAAGCACAAGTGGTTATACACCCTCTGTGTCAATTCCTGATCACCTCTCAAATTGTATCCAGTGTGAGGTAGCAGGCTAATTTCAAGCAATCAACATACATTATTACTACTATCAATATCTAGTTTATGGATTAACGCCACACATAAATTTTAAGAACATTTTCAAGGACATTTGTAAAAGTAATTTTAAGCAATTGTATATGTTTATGATTGTGGATCCACATTTTTAAATTTATTGTATGTAATAAACGTGTTAATTGTAACCCCTCACCTTTAAGGGTCCCTTAAGTCATACAATAGTGACCAACACAACATTAAGTCATACAACAGTGACCAACACAATATTACCTTGTCCACACCCCATACACATTCTTGTATCATGTCAGCAATTAAATGGAGTCATTACCAGATGATAAAAGCTCCTTAAGATCTCTGACCAAGTTCAGTGTTTAAAATGCTGATGTACGTTGCATACTTAAAGGAACGATACCCAAATGTTGAAGCAAAAGAACGTGATGCAGCACAGTTGTAAAAAGCGGACTTGAAAGAATCACCTGAACACATCTCCATGTAAAAAAGGAAGATATTGTACCTCAAACTTCCTAAGTATTCCCACGCCACTGTAAAGAGACTTGAAGCAGCCAGTCAGGATGCTTGTCCCAAGACAAGCTAGGGAGTGTGCATCTCATGTGCAGGTACAGTCATCTTATTTCCCTATACAGTTTAATAAGTTCTATGAAATCTCATGAGATCACAGCAAAGGGAAAGCATTACCTCAACACTGCAGATGGGCTATTTTTTTTTTTCAATTTACAGCTGGACAGCAGCTGAAGTATATAACCATTTACACAACACTTACTCGGGTGAGCTGAAGAAATTGAGGTAAAATATCTTCCTCTTTTACATAGAGATATGCTCAGGTGATATTTTCTTGTCAGCTTTTTCCTGTTATGCTGCATCACTTTTAAGTAGACTTTTAGGTAGACTCAGGAGCTAGGAGATAGCTGCTGATTGGTGGCTGCACATATATGCCTGGTCATTGGCTTACCAATGTGTTCAGCTAGCTCCCAGTAGTGAATTGCTGCTCCTTCAATAAAGGAGAACAAAAGAATAAAGTAAAACTGATAACAGAAGTAAATTGAAAAGTTGTTTAAAAATACATGTTCTATCTGAATCACAAAAGCAAAGCCCATTAAAGCCCTGAAAGGACAATTTTTTATACCTTTAACTTGTGAGTTGTTCACAGCAAACATATTAATGGCCATGAGTTGCAGCATCCGTGTGTTGCCAATTGGGGATGGGCTGTGCTGAAGCAAAGCCTGGAACTCCTTTAGGAACTTCTCTGCTACCTCAGAGAAAGTTTCCATCCTGTAAAAAAAGAAATATAGGCACCATCAATACCAAGGAGACAAAATAGCTGCCTTTATTAGATATAAATTAAATGCACAAATATAATACATAAAATATATTCTTATGGGGTCATGGAGTTAAACTTACAATAAGATTTGTAAGGTTATTAATGATGAGATACAAGGTAGTTAAAAAGCCTGTACCCTTTCGGCTTAACTAATCTTTTAAAAAAGGGTAGAACCTACAATGAGCAAGTGAATACACATTTCACTAAAATTTATAATAGGAGTAGATTAGAAAGTTTCTTAAAATCGCATGCTCTATCTGAATCATGAAAGAAAAAATGTGGGTTTCATATACCATTAAATGCAACTCAATGTAACATGAGCACTTTTATTGCAAACCAATCAAAAAGGATGTTTTAAGCACATTTATACCTATAATCCCACTCACAAAAAGTACATATCAATTAGTACATAAATAGATTGCCTAATTTCATGAAATATAAACATCTGTCACACATATATCATACATAATATCATACATAACACTTAAATATAATCTATTTATTTACATAACCAAATAATTCCTTCAAATTCAGCAAAAATAAATAAGGCACATAATAGGCACAAAAGAACAAAATAAGAGGCACAACATTTCAAACCTAATATAGCAGTTATCCACAGAAACTGTTATACATACACTGTTAGTTAACAAATGAGACATCCTAATAACCACTGTAATGGGGTATGAGTCATCTACATTTTAAAATCCCTTTTTATATAGGCACCAGAAATTATGCTGCATTGCAAAATATATCAATATTAAATTAACGGTTTTAAAAAGCATTTACAACTGTCACCCTGCATTGTTTTGCAGACCAGTGATCGATGCCCTCAACATAATGTAACAATCTTAGCCCCTCTGATGTGGCTCATTTGAAACAAATCAGCTCCTGAACATATCAACCAACCACTGTGCAGCATCAATGAGTAGTATCAGGGTTCTGAAAGCACCTGAAAGCATTCCATCTTAGGGGGACAGTGGGAAAAAGCAATTATCAAATATAAATGACAGGAAAAGCAGAAAAAAAATACATGCATTGCAGTTTTTTTACTATGCAAAATGAAATCATTTTATGAACATTAACATTTTATGTTGATGTTTGTTTAACGTGGTAGTCATCAAATATTTATAACTGCACACAAATCGCTTAATATTTACCAAAAATACAACGTTTCAGGATTCCCACTTTTTTCATAAATGCCTCGCAAAAAGGAACAGATGTCCCATAAACCTCATGCAAATTCACCCAGGGTAACAAATATGTTAGCAGTACATGGATGTACTACTTTGTAATACCATGTACTACAATGCTTTGTGAAACTGTATCCAATAAATCCTCCTATATCTGCATGTACAACTCTCTCTCAAATGATTCCACTGACGGACGCACTCACACTACTTTTCTATTGCTTTTTAGTATAATGCCACAATCAACTTACTACTGATATTGCGCCTACTTAGGAAGAAAAGGTTTTTATTCTATTGGTTTCAGTCTTATCACGTCCCTTACTTTGTTAAAAGGCATTCTAGTTTACATGGATGAAAAGGGATATGAAACCCCTAAAAATGAATTTTGTGATTAAGACAAAGGACATAGTTTTAAAAACAGATTCTAATTTACTTCTATTATATGTTTGCTTTGTTCATCGCTGAAGAGATTAGGTGCCTGTGACACAACATGGCAGGAAATAGGGCTGCATCTACTGCTCTTGGAAATGTAGAACATTCTTGCCAACCTGCTGCCATATAGTGCTCCAGAAATAGGCATGCTCATAAGTCCCTGTGTTTCAACAAAAGATACCAAGAGAATGAAGAAAATTTGATAAAAGAAGTAAAAAGTAGAAAGATGTTTAAAATTGTATGCTCTTTCTGAATCCTGAAAGAGAAATTTTGGGTTTCATGTCACTTTAACTATGAGCAGATTACTAATTGACAATAATTAAAGGGACAGTCAATACCAGAATTGTTATTGTTTAAAAATATAGATAATCCCTTTATTACCCATTGCCCAGTTTTGCATAACCAACACTGTTATATAAATACGTTTTACCTCTGCAGAGGCGTAGATACAAGGTAATCACAAACTGCCCCCTTATTTCAGTTCTTTTGACAGACTTGCATTTTAGCCAATCAGTGCTGACTACTAGGTAACTTCACGTGCGTGAGCTTATTGTTATCTATATGACACACATGAACTAACACCCTCTAGTGGTGAAAAACTGTCAAAATGCATTTAGATTAGAGGCGGCCTTCAAGGTCTAAGAAATTTGCATATGAGCTTACCTAGGTTTAGCTTTCAACTAAGAATACCAAGAGAACAAGGCAAAATTGGTGATAAAGTAAATTGGAAAGTTGTTTAGATTACAGGCCCTATTTGAATCATGAAAGTTTATTTTGGACTTGACTGTCCCTTTAAGTCGTATTCATGCAATAGGCGTAAATAATTTAATTATTTTACATGACATTCATTACATGATTTATGGAGATTATTATTTTTTTTTAAATATAATACATGATTTTGATGCAACTACCAATCTATAAAATTCTATGTAACTTAAAGGGACACTGTACCCAAAAAAATTATTTTGTGATTCAGATTGAGCATGAAATTTTAAGCAACTTTCTAATTTACTCCTATTATCAAATTTTCTTCATTCTCTTGGTATCTTTATTTGAAATGCAAGAATGTAAGTTTAGATGCCGGCCCATTTTTGGTGAACAACCTGGGTTGTCCTTGCTGATTGGTGGATAAATTCATCCACCAATAAAAAGTGCTGTCCAGAGTACTGAAACTAAAAAAAAAGCTTAGATGCCTTCTTTTTCAAATAATGATAGCAAGAGAACGAAGAAAAATTAATAGAAGTAAATTAGAAAGTTGCTTAAAATTGCATGCTCTTTCTGAATTACAAAAGAAAAATGTTGGGTACAGTGTCCCTTTAAGAGTGGAATAAAGCCATTTGAACCTTAACCTTTTTGCTGCTAAAGGAGTAGCAACACATTTTAATGTAATACATGGACATCTCTGGCAGCCCAGAGGTTAAAAGAATATGTGATGTTACATTGATCACTGTGGTCATTAAATCAAACCCACAAGACCCAAATTCTTTCTATGATCTACTGTAAAACTAGTTGCCAATTGTACTTCTGCACGTCTTGTCCTTAAAAGGGACAGACACCTTAAGATTTTACGATAATATATTAAATTCTGCTCAATAAAATTACTTTGCATTATGTCATTATTTATTTCCCAACTCTTTTCTTGTGATGTAGATATGAAAGTTATGGATTTTCTCATTCTCAGATGTAAAAATAAACACTGCTAACTTCTAAGGATAACCCTACTGTGCATTTTTCCCCAACTGGCTTCAGCTGCAAAATAATGCACTTTATACTAAATTTATAATCTTGGCTAATCTTGTTGTCTTTGGCTCCTCCAAATAAGGCAAGTGGTAGATGGAGTTTGGCTACTGAGAAAAAATAAAATAAAAAAATAAAATGTTATTTTATTTTAAAAATGTTTAGTCTTAGCTAAAATAGTATCATATAGCAAGACATCAACGTCTTGTAATTTTACAATGTTTACTGTCCCTTTAAAGAGGATGAGAAAAGATGGCAGCTTGAAGGGTAGACAAGTCTTAGGCTAAAAACTCGACTAAACATCTCATTCTTCAGGTCTCACTGTCAGACATTACCAGCAATTCCTATAATAAAGCATCAGGCTGAAAACTGCTGTTCCCTTATTGTATACTAATGAATAAATCAAGGTGGTTCTTGTACTGCAAGAGCTATTCATAAACGTTGCAGTGCAGAAGTACAATAAACACAGGGAGAGACTTCTACAGTACCAGAGTCATAAGCCACAATATTCTATAGTCCCTACTGAAAATGACTTATCTGTTGAGGTTGAAGAGGATGCTAGAGGTTATTAGTGAGCAACCTCTGGTAACCCACAGAGCTCCTCTGTAAATGTTTAATTTATTGTGAGATGTTCTGAAATTTCAGAAAGTTTACATCAGGTACATTTCACACAAATATCAGGGAAAAACTAACATAAAAGAACAGATTTAAATCCTTAACTGCAACTGCCCCATAATTAGAAATCATATGATGGGGTGGATATGAAGAAGATAGCCTATCCCATCAAGCACTGGGATACTAAACAGCTTTTATATAATACTAAATTGTTTACATTTTTTTACTGAGTGGAGCATCATGAACCAATATTATCAGCTGCATACAATAGAAAAACAATATTAAACAACTATCCCAGCTCTAAATAAACGTACAGGGTCATGAAGGCCAACTAGAAATCACTCTAGAATGTGGTAACTGCAGGCAGATTATGCAAAACTCAGGAGTCTAACTACAGTCTCTGTGGCTACTGATGTAACAGAAGAAGAAAAATGTAGAGATTTTATCACAGGAAATCTTATTTTACTCCTTGTTGTGTACTGTGTTGATGTAGTACCTATGACCAACACTGTAATGTATGTTGCAGTCCATTACTATCTGATACTGTCTGTATCTGCTCCAGAGGTGGTGTGGGAGGGAAGGAAGGAGGCAGGCAGGCAGGCGAGCGGCTCATTGCCAGAGGGGGAGGAAGGTGAGGGTTCTCTATGCTACAGAAATAAATATTAGGAGAGAGGGAGGGATGGGTCCCTACACTGCGGTAAAGAGGTTAATGAGAGGGGAAGGGGGCCCCTACACACGATTGCTTGGAGGGAGGATGTGGGGAGGGGAAAAACTACACTACAGAAAGCATGTTATTAATAACTTAAAAACATAAATTAAAAAATACATTAATGTAAACAATGTGGTGGCCATTGGGAAAGGGGTGGGTTAGAGACCTGTTTGGGAGGGATCAGGGATGTGTCAGTGTAAAGGAAATCCTACACTGCAGCATATATAAACTAAAATAAAAAAAGCACTAAAACTTCATACTAGCAGACTTTCTGTCAGTACCTAACATGGTGGTAAGCAGTTGGTAAAAATCACTACCACCAAAACTGCTTACTGGCAGACTCTCTGCCAGTACCAAAGATGGTGATGACTAGGTGGGGGAGGGGGAGAGAGCTTTTTGGGAGGCATTAGCAAGGAGGGAAGTGTTCAAGGTAATGCCTACAATATAATATTACCCTTGCCCACAAACTAATTATCTCCTTCACTGCTAGGAATTTCAGAAGTGTGGAGTGCAGCTTCAATTAGTGGCCTAATTAACAAAAACCAATGGCAAAGCCATGCATGTCTGCTGTTTCTGAACAAAGGGGATCCCAGATAAGTTTTTACAACCATTTCTGTTATGATGGAATTTACATACCACATGTGCAGTCAGAAACCCTACCATTTGTGAAACAGTTAACGATTTAATTTAATTTTTTAGGATTGCATTTGGTGGTGAAATGGTTGGTTGAAATATACCAAAATGTGGCTAGATCAATACCTTGGGTTTTCTACAAAAATATATATATAAAATTTTTATAGATTAATAAAACAAGGCTCTATTTCTGTTTCAATGGTGTGATAGAAAAAAATGCTAAAACTTCTCCAGTATTTTTTGGCAAGTTTAGTTTCCTGGTAGCGAAAGAGGTATGTTAAGTAAAATTGAGACTTGCACTTTTTACCCCTTGACAATTAATTGCAAAGTAACATTTCATCCACAGCAAAGTGTTGAAGACCTCTCTGACAGCCAAAAGGTTAAAGACGGATAGTGTAACTTATAAAAATGAAGACACTGTCCTGAAAAATATACATAAACTTGCTGTTCCAAAGTTGGTCACAAAGCATTATGGGGGGAAAAACCTTCCACAACAAAGAAGTAGAAATCTTCAGGAAGCCACTGGGCCATGTACATCTACAAGAGCTACAACAAACATAAAATGGATAAAGGAGACAATGTGGTACATTGTAACACAGTCAGCACAAAATTATAGATGATCAAGAATACTTAAAGGAGAAATAATTTGTAATGCTCATTGGACAGAAACCGGTTGTACCAGTGTTGAAGTAATGTAAAATATCATACAGAATCCAGGGAGCAGAAACATCCTGTCATGGTAACACTTAGGATAAGAGAGCTGATATCAGGATTTGGCTCAGCATCCTCATAACCAACTGAAAACATCATTCAACAAAGATGTCAAGGGAGCAGAGAGGGCTCTTCACCCACTGTGTCCTCATCTATAAACACAGCCTGGCTGCAAAGCTGCTCACATTCCAAAGAGATGCATAATGTCGGAAAATAAGAGACAGATCCAGCACACTTACCCAATCCTGGTGAAGAGCTTCCCATGGGCATGCAGGAAGCTGAGCAGGAAGCGTTTGTTCAGCTGCATGGGAAAGAAAAAAAATATTAAAGAAGAGAAACAATAAAACCTTCGACATTCTGGGAAAGGAGTGAAGTCCCGGGTGCTGAGATAACCTGGCCTGGGGATGTGGGGGCGAATGGCTGGAGATGGGAAATGAATGACATGCCCTGAATCTCGCACACATGCTGGGATGGGCACATGCCATTGTAAGGAGCAGTGAGAATACTGTTTAAGGGTAGCAGTGGCCTCTGCTGGAGGCTGAGTACATAAGCACTTAACAGCTGTATAAAGCCTGAAAATGGGAAGACGAAAAAAAAAAATATTTTCTCTCTTAACAAAATACTGTTTTTGTGGCAATGTTGCAAATAATCTTAAAACCCAGAGACATGTAAGTAAAACATAAAGAAATAATAAAAATGATAAATCGCTAGACATTACACACATACAAAAAAAAAAAAAAAAAAAGAACAAAATACAATGTTGCAGAACAATGTGTGCCACAGGTTTTTGGGTTTTTTTCGCCCCGGGAAAAAGTATAACTAAAAATGTTGTGGACTTACGGTTGGTGGCCAAAACAACCTGTGATCTGAGATGTCATCTCAGAAAATGCAACGTGTCTGCAGAACGAACGGTACACATGCAGGAACAGTTAGAGCTTTCACTTTGCAGTCACATCAGGATGCTCTCTTCAAACAGCGCTTTGCTCTGGCTGCACTGTGTAGGGATACTAAACCCAATACTTTTTTTTCACGATTCAGATAGAGTATGCAATTTTAAAGGGACACTGAACCCAATTTTTTCTTTCATGATTCAGATAGAGCATGCAATTTTAAGCAACTTTCTAATTTACTCCTATTATCACTTTTTCTTCATTCTCTTGCTATCTTTATTTGAAAAAGAAGACATCTAAGCTAAGGAGCCAGCACATTTGTGGTTCAGAACCACGGACAGCACTTGTTTATTGGTGCTGTCCAATCAGCAAGGACAACCCAGGTTGTTCACCAAAAATGGGTCGGCATCTAAACTTACATTCTTGCTTTTCAAATAAAGATACCAAGAGAATGAATTACATTTGATAATAGGAGTAAATTAGATAGTTGCTTAAAACTGCATGCTCTATCTGAATCACGAAAGAAAAAAATTGGGTTCAGTGTCCCTTTAAGCAACTTTCTAATTTACTCCTATTATCCTTTTTTCTTCGTTCTCTTGTTCTCTTTATTTAAAAAGCAGGAATGTAAAGCTTAGGAGCCAGCCCATTAGAGGTTCAGCATGCTGGATAGTGATTGCTTGTTGTTGGTGGCTACATTTAGCCAACAATAAGCAAACATAACCCAAGTACTGAACCAAAAATGGGCTGTCTCCTAAGCTTTACATTCCTGCTTTTTTAAATAAAGATAGCAAGAGAACGAAGAATAAATTGATAATTGGAGTAAGTTATAAAGTTGCTTAAAATTGCATGCTCTATCTGAATCATGAAAGAAAAAAAATGTGTTTAGTATCCCTTTAACACAATGCAGCCAGAGTGAAGTGCTGTTTGAGAACAGTCAAATAAATAAAGAGCAAAGAGGCAGTGCATTGATTGACTTGTCTCTCAGGGACATTTTCAAACCCTCCCCACCAGCCCTTCCCAGTTTGAAAAGCTGTGACTGCTGAATGTAAGACATTATTATGAGCAATGCACGTATTACTGCATTTTTACCATACAATTATGAGATGTTAGACCAAGAGCAGAGGAAACCATTTTATTCAAGAGACATTTTAAAAGAGTAACAAAATTGTGCAATGTTTAACTGCTACCTTTAGTCAATACATTGCAGTTGAGCTGGTGCTTTAATGTAACTGCCTAATTTAAAATGAAACTTAATTTAAAAAAGATCTGCAGAAACATTTTCACTAAAAATAAATCTCATTGTAGAAAGTGAAAAAAGTTCTGCCCCTGGGGCCACAATTTCAAAGAGCCTTCTAAAGGATAGAACATCTGGTAGAGTGTACCCTGAAATCTGGCTCTGTGGCCCGGTCATTTTTAGGAAATATATTATTTGTATGTTTGTTTAACAGCCATTAATATATATGCAGTCTTCAAGGCCTCATGTGTTGGCCATAAATTATTTGCATACATTTTTGTGATTCACAGTAAGCATAACATTTCAACATCTCAACAGCCTTTTAATGACACAGAGCAGCTAGTTATGAGTCAGTGTGCCGATAGCCACTTAAAAGGACATTAAACCCCAAAATTTTCTTTAATGAATCAGGTAGAGAATACAATTTTAAATAACATTCCAATTTACTTCTATTATCTAATTTGTTTCATTCTTTAGATATCCTTTGTTTAAGAAATAGCAATATACATGGGTGAACCAATCACACGAGACATCTATGTGCAGCCACCAATCAGCAGCTACTGAGCCTATCTAGATATGCTTTTCAGCAAATAATATAAAGAAAATGAAGCAAATTAGATAATAGAAGTAAATGAGAAAGTTGTTTAAAATTGTATGCTCTTTCTAAATCATGAAAGAAAAATTTTGGGTTTCATGTCCCTTTAAGTGTATAGCAAGGAAAAGTGAGAATTGTTATGGTTCAGAGGTAAAGGGTTCACAGAGTGGCAAAGCATTATTCACTACATAGTGGATAAATAGGCAAAGCATTATTCACTACATAGTGGATGAGTAGGCAAAGCATTATTCACTACATAGGTATTCTTTTGTTTAGAACGCACTACTGAGAGCTAGATGAATACACTGGGTAAGCTAATGAATACCTAGATATGCTTTTCAACAGTACCAAGACAACAAAGCAAATAATATAATATAAGTAATTTGGAAAGTTGTTTAAAATTGCACCTAAATCATGAAAGAAAGTGTGTGACTTTACCATCCCTTTAACTATCTAGCACTCATTCCACAAGTGTGTACAGTATTTAACAATCCACATTATTCCAACACTCATTTAGAGCTTCCAGGAGTTTTTAGAGATGTCAGTGTGTTCGGACTTTTCCCTTTTAAAATATTCCAAAGATGTTTAATGGGGTTGAGGTCCAGTGACAGTGGATGGAAAAGCCAAGTAAATTAGTTCCCCTTGCTCTTCAGATACACCCTGCACTGTGTTTAGAGATTGCTACTCTCCCAAGAAGACGGCACTATGCTACTCAGCTTTTGAGTGGGCTTTTACTTACTTGGGTTGGGCATTCCTGGTTCACCTGGGCTTGAATTGTGGATGCAGCTGCTGTTCTTTTCTGTAATCAAGTTAGCTTGATATAATTGTTGTTGAATGATAACCATTTGTTTTTATAAAATCTCTTCAGTCTGTGTTATGCAGCTTGGCTGCAATTTGAGCTGGAAAAGTTTTTTAGCACTCAGGAAAACTACTTTATAACAAATTGGCTCATAAAGCGATTACAAAAAAGGCATTTCAACTGAAGGTTGCTCTTCAAATACCCTAACAGGAGCACTATTAAAGTATTAGCAGGAACCTACTAATAGATCTCACAGGTGTGTTAGGATGCTACCCTTTGAATTAAAGGGACAGTATACTCCAAAAATGTTATTGCTTAAAAAAATATATAATCCCTTTATTACCTATTCCCCAGTTTTGCAAAACCAACACAGTAATATTAATATCCTTTTAATCTCTGTGATGCCCTTGTATCTAAGCCTCTTGACAGCCCCCCCTGGTCACATGGCTATTTATTATCTATTGACTTGCTTTTTAGCCAATTAGTGCAGTGCCATCCACATCCTACAGGAGAGAGCAGTGTTATCTATATTTCACACATAACTAAAAAATATAACAGAGAAAAAGCGCAGCTCCGATTTACAGTAGTATTTGTGCAGCTTCCTCGCACTATAAGTAACAATTACATCAACATAACTTGAATAAAACATAGTCCACTCATCCTTCAGTCTCAGCTTAACAAGCACAGCCTCATCAGCGTTCTGAGTTCCAAGCTCCAGGCCACATTCGATTCAAACATGATTTGTTGGAATCCGGGAGCTTGGAACTCAGAAAGCTGATAGCTGATGAGGCAGTGAAAGAGAAAAGATGAGTGGACTATGTTTTAATGATGTGTTTTATTCAAATTTATGTTGATGTGTTGCTTATAGCGCGAGGATGCTGCACAAATAAATACTACTGTGAATCTGAGCTGAGCTTTTTCTTGGTTTATATTTTTTAGTTATTTCTACCATACTAACAATTTTGTTGTTGACTGTCCCTTTAAATATATAGTATTGCATCAATTTTGAAACATACATTATGCAAATTATGTGTGAAAAGGATATTCATATTAATGGAAATATTATTTACATTTGTACCAAAGATAAAAAGAATATTTCTCTCAGTACTAAATAATGCATTCACGAATACATATTAATCAATTACAATATTTTATTACATGTCAATAAAACCAGTTAGTGATGGACCCAGACTTTTAGATGCTTTTACTTGTGCTTCTGTAGAAACAAGCATAAAAAAACTAAGACAGACCGGCCCACACACAGTGACCTAGAAAAAAAGACAATCTGGGGATGCTAAAGAAGCAGGTACAAATGGGGAGTGGTAGAAAAGCATTGGGGAAAATGCCAAAAAAGTGAATAGGCAGTTAGGCTCCATGGGCCTTAGGTTGGACACTTGCTACTCAGTCTGTTAATGCAAGCCTAAACTCATGGTTTCTTAAATTTAGTCCACAAGAACTGGACATGTTTAAGACGCAAGAGCAAAGCAAATTCAAGTCATATAGAATTCCATCTCTTTTCACTCTAATCAAGTAGATAGACCCTTAGGAAGAAAAGAATAGCTAGTGCGAAGAACAGCCTTATACTGATTTAAAAAAAAAAAAAAAAAAAAAAAAAAAATCAGAAAAGGAGGTTTGCATGGCAAAGAAAAGCTAAACGTTCAGAGACAATTCTAGCTGAAGAAATAGGTAAAAGAAAAAAGAACCTTCCAGGACTAAAGCTGAAAGTCTAAACCATGCATCAACTCAAAATGAAGAGTATGAAGAACCCTCAAAATCAGATTAAGATTCCAAGGAGGAGAAACTGGACAAATAACTAGTTTAACTCTGATCAGAACAGAAAAATAGAAAGGCACACTCAACTGGGCTCAGAACAGAAGCTGGAAAAAACTTCCTTGCTTAGTCCCTCCTTACTCCCAGGGTACAATATCCTTAAGCACACTATGCTTTTCACAAAGGAGAAATTCCCTGTAGGGTATCAGTCTGATCCTGCAAAATGACAGTCTAGCCCCTAAATACCAGGTTAATCTCCTCTGAACAAGAGAAAACAACAAACCCTAGATGTACAGTTCGGACCTCTATGGGCCTCATCAGTGAGGTGTAGCTGGATCCCTCAAGGGCTTGTGTGCAAGGAGTCCAATGTCTGGTTGCCCCTTTTACTCTTAGGGAGACCTAAAAATATTTCCATACAAAACAGAAAAATAGAGACACACTCAACTGGGCTCAGAACCGAAGCTGGAAAAAGCTTCCTTGCTTAGTCCCTCCTTACTCCTATCCTAGGGTACAATCTTTTAGCACACTATGCCTTTCACAAAGGAGAAGCTTACTGTAGCATATCAGTCATATCCTTCAGGAAAGTTCTCCTCTGTGAAAAGTACAATTGAGCTAAAAGAGGCTGCTCCTAGGTGGTAAACTGCCATAGAGCAAGCTACTAAGCTGTTAGCTCCTGGTAGAGCACTTCTCTTTCTGTATGCATTAATTGTGATCAGAGCATGAACAAAGGCCTGAAAGTCAGTCATTTTAACAAATGTTCTAATGTGAAAAAAAAAAAAAAAAAAGACTAAATCTGACCATCCATGAACTGGCTGATAAATCTTTATCTAAGCCTTCCTGCAGGAAATCAAGGATTCTAGGAACTCTAAAATAATTCCAATGGCATCTTTTGCGAGAACACCATGCAAAAAAGGTTTTCCTGACTTTATCATAAATACAACTGGTAACAGGTTTCCTAGCCTAAATCAGGGTATCAATAACCTGTTTGAGACAGAATTCAGCATTCCACCGCCATGCCATCAAATTCAGAATAGCTGAGGCCTGTTCCTGCTTGATTCTGGCTATCACTCTTGAAAGCAACCTGTTGTCTGTTAATAATAAAAGCAACACAAACAATGAAGAAAAAATGTAAATTAGGTTGAGCGACCAAGGGATCACTAGGGCATCTAATATGCTCATCCAAGGGTCCCAAGGCCTTGCACAATACTGATGCAGTGTTTGATTCAAGTGACAACCCATGAGATCTCTCTCTGGCAGACTCCAATGTCTCACAATTTGGTCAAAAACTTCCTGATTCAGATACTCATTCCCCTGGGTTAAGAGACTGGCGACTGAGACAGTCTTCCTCCCAATTGTTCACACCCGGAATGTGGATGACAGGAAACCTGCAATGATGGTGCTGTGCCAAACTGATGATGTGGGACACTTCTTTATCAATAAGGAATTGCAAGTTCCTCCCTGATGATTGACCTAAGCCACTGCTGTGACATTGTCTGACTGGAACCTTCGAAAAAATGTGTGTGAAGTTGGGCCAACATTAAAGAGCCTTGAAGACTGCACAAAATTCAAGAATATTTATTGGCAACCTCACCTCCTGAGGAGACAAAATTACCTGCGTTCTCAGAGACTGCACCCCAACCTAAAAGGCTGGCATCTGTGGAGAATACTATCCAAACTGGTTGAAGCAAGGGGTCAACCTGAACAAAGGACTGGTGAGTCTGCCACCAAGCCAAAGATTGCCTTGCGATCTTACAAAATCCTCTGAGGCAGATCCTTGTGGTCCCCATTCAAATGATGCAGCATATGCAATGGAAGAGGGAGGATTCAGCTGGTGAAGGGCACAAGCCTATTGCAGTTTAAGTCTGTGCTGATCTGTCAGAGACAAAAACAGTTATGAAATCTATGATGAACCCAAGAAAAGACGCACGGGTCTGAGGAGTTGATGAGCTTTTAGAAAGATTTATTCTCCAATCGTGACTCTGAAGCAACTGAAGATCCAAGTGTGAGACACAGCCAGATAACAAGGAGCCTGAATCAGAATGTAGTCCAAGAAATGAATTACAGAAATTCCTTAAGCTCTAACTATAGACAGCAGCACTCCTAATACTTTTGTAAACACTCTGGGAGCTGTAACCAGAGCAAAAGGGAGGGTCACAAACAGATAATGCTTGTCTAGAAAAGCAAATCTCAGGAACTTGACCTGATCCCTGTGTATAAGTATATGCAAATAAGCATATTTTAAATCCATTGCATTTACATAAACTGACCCTCCTGCACTAAAGGAAGTAAAATGTGAAATCTCTCCATCTTGAAAGTAGGGACTTCCAGGAATTTGTTCAATATCTTGAGATCCAAAATAGGACGAAATGTACTAATGTCTTTGGTACTTTAAAGAGATTTAATTAAAACCAACCCCTGGTTTAATACTGAAGTTGAAACATGAGTAGTCACTCCCATTAATTCCAGATCCCTCACACAAAGCCTTTAAAGGATCTTGGGGCACTTGAGAAAGAATTTTGCCAGAGGAAGCCTTGAACAAAAACCTATTTGAAACCCCTGGGAAATGATTTGCAATTCCTAGGGACTTAATCAGCTACCTAGGGAAAACTGAAGTAGTATGGGGGCAACACCTATGGGTAAGACTTCTTGAACTGTTTGGATCAAGAAGAGTTAGATTACCCAAGAGGATTTGGAAAAGCCAGAACTCTGGGCAAAGGGGTAATATTTCTGAGCCTTATATTTTCAAAAGGTACAAAAAACAAAAAAAAAACATCCATCACAAATAAAAGGAATTTGAAATTAATACAATCATGAATCTCATTCAGAGTGGTTTCACCTGAATCAAATTTGTAGAGACTATCACACCAAACAGGTTACACTGAGTGCAGATCTACACATAAATCCTACAGGCTGAAAGGATCGCCTATGAAAACCTTCAAGCTTTCTATCTAACAGATCATTAAAAGTGGAGCGAACCTTCAAAGGAATAGTGGTGCGCCTGGCCAAAGTGGAAATAGATTCATCTACCTTAGGAACAGTGTTCCAATCTGTATTAACAGAGGGGAGGGGAAACTGATTTAAATTTGGTAGATGGATGAAAAGGAATACCTAGTTTCTGCCATTCCTTAGACATAATTTTAGAAAGAAAGAAAGAGTCAGGCACTGGAAACGAGGAAGGCTGCTTAGGAGCTATTTTTTTTTTATCAATCCTCTAAATAGGCTAATTGACTGTAGCAAAACAATCCTCTACCTCTAAAGCAATTAAAGCTTCCCGCAGTAAGTCATGAATATGCTCAAGTCTGAAATAAAAGGACACAGCAGCTGGGTCCCAAGATTCAGAGAGAGAGACAATAAGAGTCTTCAGAGTAGTCAGAAGTGTGGCCACTCCAAAAAGGGAAGTCCCTGATGAACTGAAGGCCAAAGAAGGACCACCTTTAAATCCTTGCAAACATCAGCTGGAGGAAATCAAGCTTAAACTTCACTAATATCCAGAGTGAATATTATACTTAAAGGGATAGTATACACCAATTTTCATTTAACTGCATGTAATAGACACTACTATAAAGAATAAAATGCACAGATACAGATCTAAAAATCCAGTATAAAACTTTAAAAAAAAAAAAGCTCCCAGTTTAGCTCTGTTAAAAAGATAAGCAGGAACACCCACTGCAAGTGGTTCTATAGCAAAAAAAAAAACCCAGACACCCCCCCTTCATATGAAAAGACTATTTACACAAACAGGAGCAAGCTGGAGTAGGTATACATCAGTATTCTTCTAAAACTTTGGGGCTTGGTTAGGAGTCTGAAGATCAGTGCAATGTTATTTAAAAATAAGCAAAACTATACATTTTAAAAAATAAAAAAAGCTGTATAGGCTATATAAATGGAACATCTACAAAACATTTATGCAAAGTAAAATCTAGTGTATAATGTCCCTTTAAGATTGGGAGAGAGTTCAGATGAACTCTCCTGGGAGCAAGTGAGTATGTAAAAACTCTTGCACACTCTGAAGAACAGTAAAACCCTGTTTAGAAGAGGTTAAAGTAACAGGATCACCCTTCTAAACGTATTAAGAGATAGAATGAAGCAAATAAGCTTGAAAAGGGGACAGGAGGCTCCAAATGTTGCTTATTAAAAGGGACAGTCCAGGCCAAAATAAACTTTCATGATTGAGATAGAGCATGTAATTTTAAACAATTTTCCATCTTACTTTTATCACCAATTTTGCTTTGTTCTCTTGGTATTCTTAGTTGAAAGCTTAACCTAGGAGGTTCATATGCTAATTTCTTAGACCTTGAAGCCCACCTCTTTCAGATTGCATTTTAACAGTTTTTCACCACTAGAGGGTGTTAGTTCACGTATTTCATATAGATAACACTGTGCTCATGCACAAGAAGTTATCTGGGAGCAGGCACTGATTGGCTAGACTGCAAGTTTGTCAAAAGAACTGAAAAAAGGGGCAGTTTGCAGAGGCTTAGATACAAGATAATCACAGAGGTTAAAAGTATATTATTATAACTGTGTTGGTTATGCAAAACTGGGAAATGGGTAATAAAATGGATTATCTATCTTTTAAAACAATAAAAATTCTAGTGTAGACTGTCCTTTTAATAAAGTTTTATCACCTACATGAGAGTGCAGCTTTTGCCTTGTTTCCTAAAGCACAGAAATAGTTAATCCCAAAGGGCAGAAAAGGCACAATATAAAATTGATTAACCTCTATAAACATAAAGCATGCTTACCTGATAATTTCATTTCCATCGAGGGGAGGAGAGTCAACGGCTTCATTCTTTACTATTGGGAATTAAGAACCTGGCCACCAGGAGGCGGCAAAGACACCCCAGCCAAAGGCTTAAATACCTCCCCCACTTCCCTCATCCCCTAGTCATTCTGCCGAGGGAACCAGGAACAGTAGGAGAAATATCAGGGTAAAAAAGGTGCCAGAAGATGACTAAATTTAGGGCAGCCCAATGGAGATATGGGTGGGAGCCGTGGACTCTCCTCCCATCGATGGAAATTAAATTATTAGGTAAACATAATTTATGTTTTCCCATATAAAGGGGTTGGAGAGTCCACGGATTCATTCATTACTATTGGGAACATATTACAAGCTCTAGAGGACACTGAATGAAACCGGGAGGGTAAAAGGCGGACCCTAATCTTAGGGCACCACAGCCTGAGCCTGCAAACCCGCTCTCCCAAAAACAGCTTCCACAGAAGCAAAAAATGTCAAATTTGTAAAAATTTGTAAAAAGTGTGTAAGGAGGACCAGGGAGCCGCCTTACAAATTTGCTCCATAGAGGCCTCATTCTTGAAGGCCCAAGACGAAGCCACAACTCTAGTTGAATGAGCCGTGATCCTCTGAGGAGACTTATATCCCGCTGTCTCATAAGCCAAGCAAATCAAGCTCCTTAACCAAAAAGACAAAGTAGCAGCAGAGGCCCCTTTGCCCCTTGCACTTCCCAGAATATATCACAAAAAGAGATGTAGACTGTATGAAATCCTTTGTAGCCTGAAGATAGAACTTCAAGGCACGAACCACATTCAGGTTATGAAGTAACCTCCCCTTTGAAGAAGAAGGGTTAGGACACAAAGAAGGAACCACTATTTTCTGATTGATGTTACGGTTAGACACCACCTTGAGGAGAAACCCCAACCCAGTGCGAAGCCTTATCCGCATGAAACACCAGATAAGGAGGATCACATTGCAAGGCAGCTACTTCAGATACTCTGCGTGCAGATGCAATAGCCAACAAGAAGAGAACCTTCTAGGACACAATTTCAATGTCTATGGAATGCATAGGTTCAAACGCAACCCTCTGCAAGACCTTAAGGACTAAGTTTAAAGGGAAACTGTACCCAAATTTTTTCTTTTGTAATTCAGAAAGAGCATGCAATTTTAAGCAACTTTCTAATTTACTCCTATTATCACTTTTTCTTCGTTCTCTTGCTATCATTATTTGAAAAAGAAGGCATCTAAGCTTTTTTTTGTTTCAGAACTCTGGACAGCAGTTTTTTATTGGTGGATGAATTTATCCACCAATCAGCAAGGACAACCCAGGTTGTTCACCAAAAATGGGCCGGCATCTAAACTTACATTCTTGCATTTCAAATAAAGATACCAAGAGAATGAAGAAAATTTGATAATTGGAGTAAATTAGAAAGTTGCTTAAAATGTCATGCTCTATCTGAATCACAAAAGAAATTTTTTGGGTACAGTGTCCCTTTAAGCTTCAAGGCGGAGCCGGCTGTCTAAAGACAGGCCTGATTCTAGACAAAGCCTGAACAAAAGATTGAATGTCAGGGAGCTCAGCGAGTCTCCTATGCAACAAAACTGATAATGCCGAAATTTGTCCCTTTAGGGAACTACCTTATGTCAAGGATATCCGTGCTTCTCACACCAGGACAAGTAAGTCCTCCACACCTTATAGTAGATGTGATGAGTGACTGGCTTCCTTTGCTGAATTAGAGTATCAATCACACTTTCTGAAAAGCCTCACTTGGCTAAGACTAGGCGTTCAATCTCCATGCAGTCAGCCTCAGAGAATCCAGATTTTGATCCTGAAAGGGGCCCTGTGACAGCAGATCCCTGCGAGAGGGTAACTTCGATGGCGGAGAGGATGACATCCCCACCAGATCAGCAAACCACGTCCTCAGCGACCACGAGGGAGCAATCAGAATGGCCGAGGCCAGGTCCTGTTTGATACTTGCATTATGCGAGGTAGAAGTGGTAACTGAGGAAAAATGTAAGCTAGGCTGAATCCCCAAGAAACCACTAAGGCATCTATCAGCACTGCCCAGGGATCCCTGGACCTCGACCCGTATCGAGGTAGTTTGCAATTGAGTCTGGACGCCATGAGATCTATTTCCGGTGTTCCCCATCTGTGACAAATCTCTGCAAACACTTCGGGGTGAAGAGACCATTCCCCAAGATGGAAGGACTGTCTGCTAAGAAAGTCCGCTTCCCAGTTGTCCACACCCGGAATGTGAATCGCTGAGAGCGAGCAGTCGTGGGACTTCGCCCACTCCAAAATCTGAGACACCTCCCTCATCGTGAGGGAGCACCTCATACCCCCCCTGAAGGTTGATGTAAGCCACCGAGTTAATGCTGTCGGTCTGGAATCTGATGAAATTGACCGACCCCAGAGAAGGCCAAGCCTTCAGAGCATTGTAGATTGCTCATAGTTCTAGGATGTTAATCGGAAGGAGAGACTCCTCCCTGGACCACTTTCCTTGTGCCATCCTGGCACCCCAAACAGCTCCTCATCCTGACAGACTGGCGTCCGTGGTCACAATCTCCCAGGTCTCAAGAAGGATGTCCCCATGGACAGCTGCTCCAGACAAATCCACCAAGAGAGGGAATTCCGAGTCCGAGCATCCAGGGATATCAACTGTGATAGATCTAAATGATCGCCGTTCCCCTGTCTCAACATGCACAATTGAAGAGGTCTGAGGTGGAACCTGGCAAATGGGATGACATCTATGCTCGACACCATGAGACCTATCACCTCCAATACATTGAGCCACAGATGGGCTTGAGGAGGACTGAAGGGCAAGACAGGTGGACGCCAGCTTTCTGCGCCACTGATCTGTGAGAAATATTATATATATAATATATAAATATATTATAGTTCCCAGGAATTCCACCCTGTTGCTGGAAACCAGGGAACTCTTTTGTGAGTTAATCTTCCAACCGTGAGATTGAAGCAGAAGAAGAAGCGAGGCTGAGCAACCAGGATGTCGTCCAGGTAAGGCTCCACTGCAATGCCCCTGGATCTGGCCACTGCAAGCAGCAGAGGACTAACATGTCCAACAACGTTCGAAGAAGTAATAAAGAGTATCAATCCCAAAAAGTTCCCGAAGGAAACAAAAACAAATAAATGACATCCATGGGATATAAATAAAATATAAGGCAACCCGGAGGTTAACGCCCAAAAAGGCACAGGCCTACCCGCAGGACCAGCCAAACGGGGCCCTATCACACAAAACTGGGAAAGTTCTGAAACAAATGACAATCAGGAGATTACTTCATCCCCACATGTCTAATGAGGTGCACCATTTGAATTATCAGACTGAAATTCCCCGTAGCTGGTAAAGATAGGGTCATTCAATAACAGAAAAACCATGTCTGAGCAACACGCGAAGGCGCGCAATCCTGTAACGGAAGGCACAACACTCAGGGACAGATACCCCCCACAGGGAACTGTAGAGGCCCTCCCCAAGGCGGAAGGCCCGGGACAATAGGGCACGAGTGAATTCTCAAATAAACGTCTGGACTCTTCAATCGCCAACATTATGTGGAAGAGAAAACGTGCTGCAACCTCCAGGGGAAACACGCCACCCCACATGGAGGAATCAGAAACTGGGTCACCCGCATGTGTAGAAGTATGATTTGGTAGGGAACTCGCCTCTCGGAGGACAGGACCCCAGAGGCGAATGGCTCAGCAGTCTCTTGATTTCCCGAGCCCGAGGAACCAGGCGCTCTGAAATGGCATACAGAACAAAACTGGCGTCAATGAGGCCCCTCTGGATTCATCACCGGACACAGAATCTGAAATTAAAATAGTCTCAGTATCAGAATCCTCCATAACTGGATAGAGGATAATTAAAGGGACACTCAAGTCAAAATTAAACTTTCATTATTCAGATAGAGCATGCAATTTTAATTAACTTTCTAATTTGCTTCTATTAAAAAAAAACAATTTATGTAAGAACTTACCTGATAAATTAATTTCTTTCATATTAGCAAGAGTCCATGAGCTAGTGACGTATGGGATATAAATTCCTACCAGGAGGGGCAAAGTTTCCCAAACCTCAAAATGCCTATAAATACACCCCTCACCACACCCACAAATCAGTTTAACGCATAGCCAAGAAGTGGGGTGATAAGAAAAAAGTGCGAAAGCATAAAAAATAAGGAATTGGAATAATTGTGCTTTATACAAAAAAATCATAACCACCACAAAAAAAGGGTGGACCTCATGGACTCATGCTAATATGAAAGAAATGAATTTATCAGGTAAGTTCTTACATAAATTATGTTTTCTTTCATGTAATTAGCAAGAGTCCATGAGCTAGTGACGTATGGGATAATGACTACCCAAGATGTGGATCTTCCACGCAAGAGTCACTAGAGAGGGAGGGATAAAATAAAGACAGCCAATTCCGCTGAAAAAAATCCACACCCAAAATAAAGTTTAAATCTTATAATGAAAAAAACTGAAATTATAAGCAGAAGAATCAAACTGAAACAGCTGCCTGAAGTACTTTTCTACCAAAAATTGCTTCAGAAGAAGAAAACACATCAAAATGGTAGAATTTAGTAAAAGTATGCAAAGAAGACCAAGTTGCTGCTTTGCAAATCTGATCAACCGAAGCTTCATTCCTAAATGCCCAGGAAGTAGACACTGACCTAGTAGAATGAGCTGTAATCCTTTGAGGCGGAGTTTTACCCGACTCGACATAAGCATGATGAATTAAAGATTTCAACCAAGATGCCAAAGAAATGGCAGAGGCCTTCTGACCTTTCCTAGAACCGGAAAAGATAACAAACAGACTAGAAGTCTTTCGGAAATTCTTAGTAGCTTCAACATAATATTTCAAAGCTCTAACTACATCCAAAGAATGCAATGATCTCTCCTTAGAATTCTTAGGATTACGACACAATGAAGGAACCACAATTTCTCTACTAATGTTGTTAGAATTCACAACCTTAGGTAAAAATTTAAAAGAGGTTCGCAACACCGCCTTATCCTGATGAAAAATCAGAAAAGGAGACTCACAAGAAAGAGCAGATAATTCAGAAACTCTTCTAGCAGAAGAGATGGCCAAAAGAAACAAAACTTTCCAAGAAAGTAATTTAATGTCCAATGAATGCATAGGTTCAAACGGAGGAGCTTGAAGAGCCCCCAGAACCAAATTCAAACTCCAAGGAGGAGAGATTGACTTAATAACAGGTTTTATACGAACCAAAGCTTGTACAAAACAATGAATATCAGGAAGATTAGCAATCTTTCTGTGAAAAAGAACAGAAAGAGCAGAGATTTGTCCTTTCAAGGAACTTGCAGACAAACCTTTATCCAAACCATCCTGAAGAAACTGTAAAATTCTCGGAATTCTAAAAGAATGCCAGGAAAAATGATGAGAAAGACACCAAGAAATGTAAGTCTTCCAAACTCGATAATATATCTTCCTAGATACAGATTTACGAGCCTGTAACATAGTATTAATCACAGAGTCAGAGAAACCTCTTTGACTAAGAATCAAGCGTTCAATCTCCATACCTTTAAATTTAAGGATTTGAGATCCTGATGGAAAAAAGGACCTTGTGACAGAAGGTCTGGTCTTAACGGAAGAGTCCACGGTTGGCAAGAGGCCATCCGGACAAGATCCGCATACCAAAACCTGTGAGGCCATGCTGGAGCCACCAGCAGAACAAACGAGCATTCCTTCAGAATCTTGGAGATTACTCTTGGAAGAAGAACTAGAGGCGGAAAGAGATAGGCAGTATGATACTTCCAAGGAAGTGACAATGCATCCACTGCTTCCGCCTGAGGATCCCTGGAACTGGACAGATACCTGGGAAGTTTCTTGTTTAGATGAGAAGCCATCAGATCTATTTCTGGAAGTCCCCACATTTGAACAATCTGAAGAAATACCTCAGGGTGAAGAGACCATTCGCCCGGATGTAACGTCTGGCGACTGAGATAATCCGCTTCCCAATTGTCTATACCTGGGATATGAACCGCAGAAATTAGACAGGAGCTGGATTCCGCCCATACCAGTATTCGAGATACTTCTTTCATAGCCAGAGGACTGTGAGTCCCTCCTTGATGATTGATGTATGCCACAGTTGTGACATTGTCTGGAAACAAATGAACGATTCTCTCTTTAGAAGAGGCCATGACTGAAGAGCTCTGAAAATTGCACGGAGTTCCAAAATATTGATTGGTAATCTCACCTCCTGAGATTCCCAAACCCCTTGTGCTGTCAAAGACCCCCAAACAGCTCCCCAACCTGTCAGACTTGCATCTGTTGAAATTACAGTCCAGGTCGGAAGAACAAAAGAAGCCCCCTGAACTAAACGATGGTGATCTGTCCACCACGTCAGAGAGTGTCGTACAATCGGTTTTAAAGATATTAATTGAGATATCTTTGTGTAATCCCTGCACCACTGGTTCAGCATACAGAGCTGAAGAGGTCGCATGTGAAAACGAGCAAAGGGGATCGCGTCCGATGCAGCAGTCATAAGACCTAGAATTTCCATGCATAAGGCTACCGAAGGGAATGATTGTGACTGAAGGTTTCGACAAGCTGAGATAAATTTTAGACGTCTCTTGTCTGTCAGAGACAGAGTCATGGACACTGAATCTATCTGGAAACCTAAAAAGGTTACCCTTGTCTGAGGAATCAATGAACTTTTTGGTAAATTGATCCTCCAACCATGATCTTGAAGAAACAACACAAGTCAATTCGTATGAGATTCTGCTAAATGTGAAGACTGAGCAAGTACCAAGATATCGTCCAAATAAGGAAATACCACAATACCCTGTTCTCTGATTACAGACAGAAGGGCACCGAGAACCTTTGTAAAAATTCTTGGAGCTGTTGCTAGGCCAAACGGCAGAGCCACAAACTGGTAATGCTTGTCTAGGAAAGAGAATCTCAGAAACTGATAGTGATCTGGATGAATCGGAATATGCAGATATGCATCCTGTAAATCTATTGTGGACATATAATGCCCTTGCTGAACAAAAGGCAGGATAGTCCTTACAGTTACCATTTTGAATGTTGGTATCCTTACATAACGATTCAATATTTTTAGATCCAAAACTGGTCTGAAGGAATTCTCCTTCTTTGGTACAATGAAGAGATTTGAATAAAACCCCAGCCCCTGTTCCAGAACTGGAACTGGCATAATTACTCCAGCCAACTCTAGATCTGAAACACATTTCAGAAATGCTCGAGCCTTCGCTGGATTTACTGGGACACGGGAAAGAAAAAATCTCTTTGCAGGAGGCCTTATCTTGAAGCCAATTCTGTACCCTTCTGAAACAATGTTCTGAATCCAAAGATTGTGAATTGATCCAAATTTCTTTGAAAAAACGTAATCTTCCCCCTACCAGCTGGGCTGGAATGAGGGCCGCACCTTCATGTGGACTTGGGAGCTGGCTTTGGTTTTCTAAAAGGCTTGGATTTATTCCAGACTGGAGATGGTTTCCAAACTGATACCGCTCCTGTGGATGAAGGATCAGGCTTTTGTTCCTTATTGTGACGAAAGGAACGAAAACGATTATTAGACCTAAATTTACCTTTAGATTTTTTATCCTGTGGTAAAAAAGTTCCTTTCCCTCCAGTAACAGTTGAGATAATAGAATCCAACTGAGAACCAAATAATTTATTACCCTGGAAAGAAAGGGAAAGCAAAGTTGACTTGGAAGACATATCAGCATTCCAAGTTTTAAGCCATAAAGCTCTTCTAGCTAAAATAGCTAGAGACATATACCTGACATCAACTCTAATGATATCAAAGATGGCATCACAAATAAAGTTATTAGCATGTTGAAGAAGATTAACAATGCTATGAGAATTATGATCTGATACTTGTTGCGCTAAAGCTTCTAACCAAAAGGTTGAAGCTGCAGCAACATCCGCTAAAGATATAGCAGGTCTAAGAAGATTACCTGAACATAAGTAAGCTTTTCTTAGAAAGGATTCAATTTTCCTATCTAAAGGATCCTTAAAGGAAGTACTATCTGCCGTAGGAATAGTAGTATGCTTAGCAAGAGTAGAGACAGCCCCATCAACCTTAGGGATTTTGTCCCAAAACTCTAATCTGTCAGATGGCACAGGATATAATTGCTTAAAACGTTTAGAAGGAGTAAATGAATTGCCCAAATTATTCCATTCCCTGGAGATTACTTCAGAAATAGCATCAGGGACAGGAAAAACTTCTGGAATAACTACAGGAGATTTAAAAACCTTATTTAAATGTTTAGATTTAGTATCAAGAGGACCAGAATCCTCTATTTCTAATGCAATTAAGACTTCTTTAAGTAAAGAACGAATAAATTCCATTTTAAATAAATATGAAGATTTATCAGCATCAACCTCTGAGACAGAATCCTCTGAACCAGAAGAACCATTATCAGAATCAGAATGATGATGTTCATTTAAAAATTCATCTGAAAAATGAGAAGTTTTAAAAGACCTTTTACGTTTACCAGAAGGAGGAATAACAGACATAGCCTTCTTAATGGATTTAGAAACAAAATCTCTTATGTTAACAGGAACACACTGAGTATTAGATGTTGAGGGAACAGCAACAGGTAATGTAACATTACTAAAGGAAATATTATCTGCATTAACAAGTTTGTCATGACATTCATTACAAACAACAGCTGGAGGAACAGATACCACAAGTTTACAGCACATACACTTAACTTTGGTAGATCCAGCACCAGGCAGCGATTTTCCAGTAGTATCTTCTGACTCAGTGTCAATCTGGGACATCTTGCAATATGTAATAGAAAAAACAACATATAAAGCAAAATTGATCAAATTCCTTAAATGACAGTTTCAGGAATGGGAAAAAAAATGCCAGTGAACAAGCTTCTAGCAACCAGAAGCAATAAATAATGAGACTTAAATAATGTGGAGACAATAGTGACGCCCACATTATTTGGCGCCAAAAAAAAGACGCCCACATTATTTGGCGCCTAAATGCTTTTAGCGCCAAAAAATGACGCCCCATCCGGAACGCCGACACTTTTGGCGCAAAAAAAAAACGTCAAAAATGACGCAACTTCCGGCAACACGTATGACGCCGGAAACAGAAAAAAACTTTTTGCGCCAAAAAAGTCCGCGCCAAGAATGACGCAATAAAATGAAGCATTTTCAGCCCCCTCGAGCCTAACAGCCCACAGGAAAAAAAGTCAAATTTTAAGGTAAGAAAAGATTGATTTATTCATATGCATTATCCCAAATATGAAACTGACTGTCTGAAATAAGGAACGTTGAACATCCTGAGTCAAGGCAAATAAATGTTTGAATACATATATTTAGAACTTTATATAAAAGTGCCCAACCATAGCTTAGAGTGTCACAGAAAATAAGACTTACTTACCCCAGGACACTCATCTACATGTAGTAGAAAGCCAAACCAGTACTGAAACGAGAATCAGTAGAGGTAATGGTATATATAAGAGTATATCGTCGATCTGAAAAGGGAGGTAAGAGATGAATCTCTACGACCGATAACAGAGAACCTATGAAATAGACCCCGTAGAAGGAGATCATTGAATTCAAATAGGCAATACTCTCCTCACATCCCTCTGACATTCACTGCACGCTGAGAGGAAAACCGGGCTCCAACCTGCTGCGGAGCGCATATCAACGTAGAATCTATCACAAACTTACTTCACCACCTCCATAGGAGGCAAAGTTTGTAAAACTGATTTGTGGGTGTGGGGAGGGGTGTATTTATAGGCATTTTGAGGTTTGGGAAACTTTGCCCCTCCTGGTAGGAATGTATATCCCATACGTCACTAGCTCATGGACTCTTGCTAATTACATGAAAGAAAAAGTGCAGTCTTTTATATCTAAACTTTTGTGAGTCACCAGCTCCTACTGAGAAAAAAAAAAATCTACTACTCATTTGAAGTTCAGACTAAGTGCTATTGCATTGTCTTGTTATATTGCATTTGTAGATAATGCAAATCTACTGTGTTGACTGGTCCTTTAAATATGGACTAAAGTAGTGAAAACTAAAACGGCACCGGACACCCTCAATGGCTGGGGCACTCAACACCTCCTATGACCAGACCCCTGCGGACTAGAAAACTTTCTTCGCCACGCGGTCGGGAATGTGGAAATGGAACAACGGAACTTAGCCACGCCAAACACAATGTGAATCGTACAGTCCAAACAAGCGCGCTCAACTAAAAGGCTGCGTCACTTCCAAAGGTTCAATGTTCCAACCAAGAGCCCAGTAAACATTGCACATAAGCAGGTTGAATCACACAAACATTATTATAAAACCCCCCTGTTCAATAACCCCCCTCAGGACATATTAACCCTTGATTCCAAGATACAAGAGACTCACTGAGACCCTTATGTATAGTTAGACCCGCAAGGTGGTAACCTCTCGGGAAACATTCACATTACAATACATTGCAAATAAAAGTAAAAAACGATCTTACCGGAATCTATGCCATGGAACAGGAACATGGCCCTTCAAGTGTGACATAGTAGCATCGCCTCCTCCATTGACTTGAGAGAAGAAAGCAGGCAGCAAAGCGAAGTTAGACAATGCTGATTGCTTGAGGAGCTGTTAATATGAGTTGGGATGGTTTCACAGAAACAAACTCCCTGCATCTCTGAACTCTAATTTTCATCCAAGCCCTCACTGAAAGACTGACAGGATTACTTAAAACTCCTGTCCCATGCCGAAGAGTACTACCTTCCATAAGAGACAAAAACAAAAATTCTGACACTTCTCTGGCATCCTCCTGGGACAAAAGGCAAAGAATGACTGGGGGATGAGGGAAGTGGGGGAGGTATTTAAGCCTTTGGCTGGGGTGTCTTTGCCTCCTCCTGGTGGCGAGGTTCTTATTTCCCAAAAGTAATGAATGCAGCTGTGGACTCTTTCCATTTAAGAAGAAAAAAGGCGCCACACTGTGACCCTGTCTTCTATGTTATTATTAATAAAAAAATGAAACGATCTTACCAGAATCTACGCCATGGAACAGGAACACGGTCAAGTGCGACAGGTTAGCCTCGCTCCTGACATGGACTTGAGTGAAGAAAGCAGGCAGCAAAACTCATCAACGCTGATTGCTTATGGAGCTGTTAATATGAGTCGGGATGGTTTCGCAGAAAGACTCTCCCTGCATCTCCGGACTCTAACTTTCATCCAAGCCCTCACTGAGAGGCTGACAGGACTACTTAAAACTCCAGTCCCACCCTCCATAAGAGACTACTCTGAAACTCCTCTGCTATCCTCCTGTGACGAAAGGCAAAGAATAACTGGGGGATGAGGGAAGTGGGGAAGGTATTTAAGCCTTTGGCTGGGGTGTCTTTGCCTCCTCCTGGTGGCCAGGTTCTTAATTCCCAATAGTAATGAATAAAGCCGTGGATTCTCCTCCCCTTTAGATGGAAAGATCAACAGTAAACAAACATAGGTACTGTTCAAATAAGCAATGGGGAAAAAAAATATAAAAAAAAACGTAAAAAGTATTATGTAGCAAATAACAGCACAGAGGGTTAAATACAACTTGTTCCCTAAATTTGAAGCAAAGCTCTAATAATTAGATTGCCTTAACGCCACCACCAGTCCTGAGAATCTTCCCACACTGAGAATTTTACAGCACCACAGAAACGGCGTGCTAAAAATGGTAACCCTCAGCGCACCCCTGCAACCAGTGATTGCTAAAGCTAAAAACACAAAAGGTAACAAGCAAAAATTTGCAGCAGGTGGGAAAAAAAAACAACAACATGTTGGGTAGTGTACTTCCCAGGCCATTTTTAATGGGTGCACCACCCAGCTAAAATGTTAATAGAAAAAATAAAGCTAAAAATTGTCTAATATTAAAAATGTTCAGTGTTTATTGCCCAAATTATCATTAAATAAATGTATGCAATTAATTTGTGCTTTAGCAGAAAATGTAATAATATTACACAGTGTTACACTGCCCCCACCCAACTACTTTATAAAATGCCACCGACTGTCAATTTTCTGTGGAGAACAATTTCTGAGCACCCTAAGTTAATCGAGCTAAATTTAAAGCAAGATTAACCTCAAAAAAAAAAAAAAAAAAATTGGCAAAACGTTTATGTGTAAACATACCCAAAAAATAAATGTTGAGCTTTTTCACACCTAGCTATAATCTGCGATAAAACCTCCAAAATATAGATTTATATATTACTTCTCAAGGCTAACCCTGCTACATATATTTCCCGAATGGGCTCTAGCTGACAACAACTATCAAATACTGCACTTTATACTAAGATTATAATTGTGACTGTTGTCTGCAGACTAAATCCCAAACTGGTTTCTCCAAATAAGGCAAACTGCAAGTAGACTTTGGCTATTAAAAAACAATTGCAGCAAATGTTTAGACTTGGCTGATATATTATTCTATAGCAACACAACAGAAATGTTAAAAAAAAAAGTTATATAAAAAAATCGAAGGCTTTGTATTTACCTCTTCTAGAAAAACAGAATAGACTTTTAAACGCTGTAATGCCTAACCATGCTATATATTTGTCACAAACCGGATTCAGCAGTGGTGATAAGATAAGGACCTGCAAAACAATGGAAGTTGTGCTAACAAAATGACAATGGGAAGCATCATCTACTCAAGTATTGCGTCTAGATTGGCTTCTGGCTGTGTTAATGTATTCTGAAAGTTTTCATACTTGGTATGTATTTAGTTATAGTACTACAGAAATAATATAATGTAATTACAAAGTGTTATGTCTTTAATGTACTGTAAAATTAAATATTTTGTTTAAACACAGATATTCTCAACCAGGGCATCAAACAGAAATATATATCTTAAACTGAAGCTATTCAAAAGTGTACCTTTAAGTATAGATTCCTAATTTTTAAAAAGTTGGTTTAGTGACATTTGGTGTCTAGGAGAGGTGAAAATTAATATTTTGGTTTAGAGGCAGAGAAAAAGTGGCATGTCAATCAAGTCTTAAAGGGATATGAAACAATTTTCATTCCATGATTCAGATAGAGCATTCAATTTTAAGCAACTTTCTAATTTACTCCTATAATCAATTTGCCTTAGATCTCTTGCTATCTTAAATTTGATAAAGCAGGAGTGTAAGCTTAGGAGCCCATTTTTTTGGTTCAGCACCCTGTGTAGTGCTTGGGAATTGGTGGCTACATTTAATTTGGGTTTCATATCCCTTTAATGCAAGAAGAGGCTTAAAAAGGACATAATACTCATATGCTAAATCACGTGAAAGTAATGCAGCAGAAAAGTAATATATCACCTGAACATCTCTATGTAAAAAGGGAAGATATTTAACCTCAAAATTTCTTCGCTCACCAGAGTAAATGCTCTGTGAATAGTTGTACTTCAGCTGCTGTCCAGTTGCAAGTTGAAAAAAGAAAAAAAAATAGAAAATCAGCTTTTGCAGTGCTGAGGTCATGCTTTGCTTTTCATAGTAAGCTTCTTTAAACGGATTAGGAAAATAACATGACTAAGCCTGCACAGGTCAGATACATACTCCCTTGCAGGTCCTGGGACTACCATCCTGATTGGCTGATTAATGTCTCTTTACAGTGGGGTGTTAATAGTTAGGGCATTTTGAGCTAAAAATAAGATTTATCCTTACCTGATAAATCCATTTATTTTCGGATATGGCGAGTCCACGGGTACCACTCCTGGCAAAAGTTAAGTATCACTTCCCTAACCATAACTCCCAGTCATTCAACAGAAGGTAAAGGAGAAAAGGAAGTAACACAAGGTGTAGAGGTACCTGATATTAGTTAAAAATAATCTCTCAGGAGGCTGATGTCCAGCAGTTTCATAAGCAAAACGAATTATACTTCTCAACCAAAGAGAAAGAGAAGTAGCAGAAGCTTTCAGACCTTTACATTTCCCTGAGAAACAAAACAAACAGAAGACTGCTGAAAATCTTTAGTCGACTGTAAATAACATTTTAAAGCACGAACAACATCCAAGTTGTGCAACAAACATTCTTTGTGAGAAAGAGGAGTAATACATAGAGAATGAACAGCAATTTCCTGATTAATATTTTTATCCCAAACCACTTTCGGAAGAAAATCCAACTTAGTATGGAGAACCGCCTTATCAGCATGAAAGATAAGATAAGGTGGAATCACACTGTAAAGCTGAGAGTTCTGAAACTCTCAGAGCAGAAGCAATAGCAACAAGAAACAAAACCTTCCAAGATAACAACTTAATATCTATGGAAGGCAAAGGCTCAAATGGAGCCTGCTGAAGAACTTTAAGAACAAGGTTAAGGCTCCAAGGGGGAGCAACAGACATGAACACAGGCCTGATTCTGACCAACGCCTGACAAAAAGATTCTGCTAGGCGCTTATGCAACAAAACAGATGCAGAAACCTGACAAACCTTTCTCCAGACCTTTCTGGAGAAAAAAGAGAATTCTAGGAATCCTTACTCTACTCCAAGAGTATCCCTTAGAATCACACCAATAAAGGTATTTACGCCATACCTTATTGTAAATCTTACAAGTAACAAGCTTGCAGCATGGTCTCAATGACGACTCAGAAAAACCACGCTTAAATAGAACCAAGTGTTCAATCTCTAAGCAGTCAGCTTCAGAGAAATGAGATTTTGGATGGAGGAAGGGACCCTGAAGTAGAAGATCCTTCCTTAGAGGTAGAGGTAATCTCCATGGAAGAAGAGATTACATCTTTACTAGGTCCGCATACCAGATCCTGCGAGGCCATGCCGGAGCTATTAGAGTCACTGATGCCCTCTCCTGTTTGATACGAGCAATGACTCGTGGAAGGAGAGCAAAACCACGCTTAAATAGAACAAAGTGTTCAATCTCTAAGCAGTCAGCTTCAGAGAAATGCGATTTGGATGGAAGAAGGGACCCTGAAGTAGAAGATCTTTCCTTGGAGGTAGAGGTAATCTCCATGGAAGAAGAGATTACATCTTTACTAGGTCCGCATACCAGATCCTGCAAGGCCACGCCGGAGCTATTAGAGTCACTGATGCCCTCTCCTGTTTGATACGAGCAATGACTCGTGGAAGGAGAGCAAACGGAGGAAACAAGTATGCTAGACTGAAGTCCCAAAGTACTACCAGAGCATCTATTAGAAATGCGTGTGGATCCCTTGATCACGAACCATACTTTGGAAGTTTGGCATTTTGCCAAGACGTCATCAGATCCAACTCCGGCATCCCCCATTTGAGGGTTTAGTTGGATAACACCTCCAGATGGAGATCCCACTCCTAAGGGTAAAAAGTTTGTCTGCTCAGAAAATCCCCTTCCCAGTTGTCCACTCCTGGAATGTAGATGGCAGATAGATAGCAATTGTGAGCTTCCGCCCACTGAATAATCTGAGTGACCTTTCTCATGGCTAAGGAACTCAGAGTTCCTTCCTGGTGGTTGATGTAAGCCACTGAGGTTATGTTGTCCGACTGAAATCTAATAAACTGTACTAAAGACAACTGAGGCCCAGCCATCAGAGCATTGTAAATTGCTCTCAACTCCAATATGTTGATGGGGAGGGCAGATTTTTCTTGACTCCAAAGTCCCTATGCCTTTAATGAGTTGCAGGCTGGCATCCGTGGTGACAATCACCCAGGAAGGTTTCTGAAAGCATGTGCCCCGAGACAGATGTTCCTGAGACAACCACCACTGGAGAGAGTCTCTTGTTGACTGGTTTAGATCTATCCTCTGAGACAGATCTGCATGATCCCTGTTCCATTGTCTGAGCATGCACAACTGAAAATTCTCAAATGGAAACGAGCAAAAGGAATGATGCCCATGGAGGCCACCATCAGACCTATTACCTCCCTACACTGAGCCACTGATGGCTGAACAGTAGACTGTAGAGAGAGGCAAACGTAATGAATTTTGGCTCTTCTGACCTCCGTCGGAAAAATTCTCATCGATAGGGAATCTATTATGGTTCCTAGAAAGTTTACCCTTGTAGCTGGAATAAGGGAGCTCTTTTCCAGATTCACTTTCCATCCGTCGGAACAAAGAAAAGACAACAAGATCTCTGTGTGAGATTCTGCTAGTTGAAAAGATGGTGCCTGAACCAATATGTCGTCCAGGTAGGGAGCCACTGCAATTCCTCTTGACCAGATCACTGCCAAGAGAGCTCCCAGAACCTTTGAAAAAATTCTGGGAGCTATGGCAAGGCCAAATCGAAGAGCCACAAACTGAAGGTGTTTGTCCAGAAAGGCAAATCTTAGAAATTGCTGATGATCCTTGTGAATGGGAACATGAAGGTACACATCCTTTAGGTCTATGGTTGTCATGTACTGACCCTCCTGCATTAAAGGAAGAATGGAGCGGATAGTCTCCATCTTGAAGGAAGGTACTCTGAGGAACTTGTTTAGACATTTCAGGTCTAAAATGGGTCGAAAAGTTCCCTTTTTTGGGGGAACTACAAGCAGGTTAGAATAGAAACCTAGACCCTGTTCCTGCGGAAAGATCCTGAACACATTTCAAGAACACCTCTCTTTTTCTCTGGTCTGCAGGTAATCTTGAGAGGTGGAACCTGCCCCTGGGAGGAAAAGTCTTGAATTCCAATTTGTTACCCTGGGATATTATTTGCACAGCCCAGGGATCTGTGACAGCTCTTATCCATGCTAGAGAAAACAGACAGTCTGCCCCCCACTTGATCCGATCCTGGATCGGGGGCAAACCCTTCATGCTGATTTAGAGTCAGCTGCAGGCTTCTTGGAATGTTTTCCCTTTTCCAAGACTGGACAGGCTTCCATGAAGGTTTGGATTGTTCCTGCTTGGAAGAGGAAGGGGAAGACTTTCCTCAGAGTAATTTTTGTTCCTTTTGAAATTTCAGACGTCCTTTACGTCTATTTGTCTTATCTTGTGGAAGGAAAGATCCTTTTCCTCCTGTAATATCAGAGATAATTTCAGTCAGGCTGGATCCAAACAAGGTCTTACCCTTATAAGGAATCGCCAGCAGCTTAGATTTAGAGGAAACATCTGCTGACCAAGATTTCAACCACAATGCTCTGCGTGATATCACAGCAAAACCAGAAATCATAGCACCCAACTTAATGGCCTGCAAGGTAGCATCAGTAATAAAGTAATTTGTCAGGTTAGAAAATGTCCAGAAGAAGACCCAAATGCTAGGGCGAACTTAAACAACACCCTTGCACTCTGAGTTTAATCCAGGATGTGACCCCACAACAACCTCCAAAAAACAATGTACTCACGATATGGAGCAGGGTTAGCCTGTGCCAAAGTAATTCAAGATATCAGCCAGATAGACTTCTGAATAAGGAACTGGTTTCAGGAAATGTCTTCCACAGAATCAGGAGAGCAGGGATAGTCCACTTATACTCAGACAGAAGAAGGGTAAAAACAGAATTTATGTTTACCTGATAAATTACTTTCTCCAACGGTGTGTCCGGTCCACGGCGTCATCCTTACTTGTGGGATATTCTCTTCCCCAACAGGAAATGGCAAAGAGCCCAGTAAAGCTGGTCACATGATCCCTCCTAGGCTCCGCCTTCCCCAGTCATTCGACCGACGTAAAGGAGGAATATTTGCATAGGAGAAATCATATGATACCGTGGTGACTGTAGTTAAAGAAAATAAATTATCAGACCTGATTAAAAAACCAGGGCGGGCCGTGGACCGGACACACCGTTGGAGAAAGTAATTTATCAGGTAAACATAAATTCTGTTTTCTCCAACATAGGTGTGTCCGGTCCACGGCGTCATCCTTACTTGTGGGAACCAATACCAAAGCTTTAGGACACGGATGAAGGGAGGGAGCAAATCAGGTCACCTAGATGGAAGGCACCACGGCTTGCAAAACCTTTCTCCCAAAAATAGCCTCAGAAGAAGCAAAAGTATCAAATTTGTAAAATTTAGTAAAAGTGTGCAGTGAAGACCAAGTCGCTGCCTTACATATCTGATCAACAGAAGCCTCGTTCTTGAAGGCCCATGTGGAAGCCACAGCCCTAGTGGAATGAGCTGTGATTCTTTCAGGAGGCTGCCGTCCGGCAGTCTCGTAAGCCAATCTGATGATGCTTTTAAGCCAAAAAGAGAGAGAGGTAGAAGTTGCTTTTTGACCTCTCCTTTTACCAGAATAAACAACAAACAAGGAAGATGTTTGTCTAAAATCCTTTGTAGCATCTAAATAGAATTTTAGAGCACGAACTACATCCAAATTGTGCAACAAACGTTCCTTCTTTGAAACTGGATTCGGACACAAAGAAGGCACGACTATCTCCTGGTTAATGTTTTTGTTAGAAACAACTTTCGGAAGAAAACCAGGTTTAGTACGCAAAACCACCTTATCTGCATGGAACACCAGATAAGGAGGAGAACACTGCAGAGCAGATAATTCTGAAACTCTTCTAGCAGAAGAAATTGCAACCAAAAACAAAACTTTCCAAGATAATAACTTAATATCAACGGAATGTAAGGGTTCAAACGGAACCCCCTGAAGAACTGAAAGAACTAAATTGAGACTCCAAGGAGGAGTCAAAGGTTTGTAAACAGGCTTGATTCTAACCAGAGCCTGAACAAAGGCTTGAACATCTGGCACAGCTGCCAGCTTTTTGTGAAGTAACACAGACAAGGCAGAAATCTGTCCCTTCAGAGAACTTGCAGATAATCCTTTCTCCAAACCTTCTTGAAGAAAGGATAGAATCTTAGGAATTTTTATCTTGTCCCAAGGGAATCCTTTAGATTCACACCAACAGATATATTTTTTCCATATTTTGTGGTAGATTTTTCTAGTTACAGGCTTTCTAGCCTGAACAAGAGTATCAATGACAGAATCTGAGAACCCTCGCTTTGATAAGATCAAGCGTTCAATCTCCAAGCAGTCAGTTGGAGTGAGACCAGATTCGGATGTTCGAACGGACCTTGAACAAGAAGGTCTCGTCTCAAAGGTAGCTTCCATGGTGGAGCCGATGACATATTCACCAGGTCTGCATACCAAGTCCTGCGTGGCCACGCAGGAGCTATCAAGATCACCGATGCCCTCTCCTGATTGATCCTGGCTACCAGCCTGGGGATGAGAGGAAACGGCGGGAATACATAAGCTAGTTTGAAGGTCCAAGGTGCTACTAGTGCATCTACTAGAGTCGCCTTGGGATCCCTGGATCTGGACCCGTAGCAAGGAACCTTGAAGTTCTGACGAGAGGCCATCAGATCCATGTCTGGAATGCCCCACAATTGAGTAATTTGGGCAAAGATTTCCGGATGGAGTTCCCACTCCCCCGGATGAAATGTCTGACGACTCAGAAAATCCGCTTCCCAATTTTCCACTCCTGGGATGTGGATTGCAGACAAGTGGCAGGAGTGAGCCTCCGCCCATTGAATGATTTTGGTCACTTCTTCCATCGCCAGGGAACTCCTTGTTCCCCCCTGATGGTTGATGTACGCAACAGTCGTCATGTTGTCTGATTGAAACCGTATGAATTTGGCCTTTGCTAGCTGAGGCCAAGCCTTGAGAGCATTGAATATCGCTCTCAGTTCCAGAATATTTATCGGGAGAAGAGATTCTTCCCGAGACCAAAGACCCTGAGCTTTCAGGGGTCCCCAGACCGCGCCCCAGCCCACCAGACTGGCGTCGGTCGTGACAATGACCCACTCTGGTCTGCGGAAGCTCATCCCCTGTGACAGGTTGTCCAGGGACAGCCACCAACGGAGTGAATCTCTGGTCCTCTGATCTACTTGTATCGTCGGAGACAAGTCTGTATAATCCCCATTCCACTGACTGAGCATGCACAGTTGTAATGGTCTTAGATGAATTCGCGCAAAAGGAACTATGTCCATTGCCGCTACCATCAAACCTATTACTTCCATGCACTGCGCTATGGAAGGAAGAGGAACAGAATGAAGTATTTGACAAGAGTTTAGAAGTTTTGATTTTCTGGCCTCTGTCAGAAAGATCCTCATTTCTAAGGAGTCTATTACTGTTCCCAAGAAGGGAACCCTTGTTGATGGAGATAGAGAACTTTTTTCTACGTTCACTTTCCACCCGTGAGATCTGAGAAAGGCCAGGACAATGTCCGTGTGAGCCTTTGCTTGTGGAAGGGACGACGCTTGAATCAGTATGCCGTCCAAGTAAGGTACTACTGCAATGCCCCTTGGTCTTAGCACCGCTAGAAGGGACCCTAGTACCTTTGTGAAAATTCTTGGAGCAGTGGCTAATCCGAACGGAAGTGCCACAAACTGGTAATGCTTGTCCAGAAATGCGAACCTTAGGAACCGATGATGTTCCTTGTGGATAGGAATATGTAGATACGCATCCTTTAAATCCACCGTGGTCATGAATTGACCTTCCTGGATGGAAGGAAGAATTGTTCGAATGGTTTCCATTTTGAACGATGGAACCTTGAGAAACTTGTTTAGGATCTTGAGATCTAAGATTGGTCTGAATGTTCCCTCTTTTTTGGGAACTACGAACAGATTGGAGTAGAACCCCATCCCTTGTTCTCCTAATGGAACAGGATGAATCACTCCCATTTTTAACAGGTCTTCTACACAATGTAAGAATGCCTGTTTTTTTATGTGGTCTGAAGACAATTGAGACCTGTGGAACCTCCCCCTTGGGGGAAGCCCCTTGAATTCCAGAAGATAACCTTGGGAGACTATTTCTAGCGCCCAAGGATCCAGAACATCTCTTGCCCAAGCCTGAGCGAAGAGAGAGAGTCTGCCCCCCCACCAGATCCGGTCCCGGATCGGGGGCCAACATCTCATGCTGTCTTGGTAGCAGTGGCAGGTTTCTTGGTCTGCTTACCTTTGTTCCAGCCTTGCATTGGCCTCCAGGCTGGCTTGGCTTGAGAAGTATTACCCTCTTGCTTAGAGGACGTAGCACTTGGGGCTGGTCCGTTTCTGCGAAAGGGACGAAAATTAGGTTTATTTTTGGCCTTGAAAGACCTATCCTGAGGAAGGGCGTGGCCCTTGCCCCCAGTGATATCAGAAATAATCTCTTTCAAGTCAGGGCCAAACAGCGTTTTCCCCTTGAAAGGAATGTTAAGCAATTTGTTCTTGGAAGACGCATCCGCTGACCAAGATTTTAGCCAAAGCGCTCTGCGCGCCACAATAGCAAACCCAGAATTTTTCGCCGCTAATCTAGCCAATTGCAAAGTGGCGTCTAGGGTGAAAGAGTTAGCCAATTTGAGCGCATGAATTCTGTCCAAAATCTCCTCATAAGAAGAATCTTTATTGAGCGCCTTTTCTAGTTCATCGAACCAGAAACACGCCGCTGTAGTGACAGGAACAATGCATGAAATTGGTTGTAGAAGGTAACCTTGCTGAACAAACATCTTTTTAAGCAAACCCTCTAATTTTTTATCCATAGGATCTTTGAAAGCACAACTATCTTCTATGGGTATAGTGGTGCGTTTGTTTAGAGTAGAAACCGCCCCCTCGACCTTGGGGACTGTCTGCCATAAGTCCTTTCTGGGGTCAACCATAGGAAACAATTTCTTAAATATAGGGGGAGGGACGAAAGGTATGCCGGGCCTTTCCCATTCTTTATTTACAATGTCCGCCACCCGCTTGGGTATAGGAAAAGCTTCGGGGGGCCCCGGGACCTCTAGGAACTTGTCCATTTTACATAATTTCTCTGGAATGACCAAATTCTCACAATCATCCAGAGTAGATAACACCTCCTTAAGCAGGGCGCGGAGATGTTCCAATTTAAATTTAAATGTAATCACATCAGGTTCAGCTTGTTGAGAAATTTTCCCTGAATCTGAAATTTCTCCCTCAGACAAAACCTCCCTGGCCCCCTCAGACTGGTGTAGGGGCACTTCAGAACCAATATCATCAGCGTCCTCATGCTCTTCAGTATTTTCTAAAACAGAGCAGTCGCGCTTTCGCTGATAAGTGGGCATTTTGGCTAAAATGTTTTTGATAGAATTATCCATTACAGCCGTTAATTGTTGCATAGTAAGGAGTATTGGCGCACTAGATGTACTAGGGGCCTCCTGTGTGGGCAAGACTGGTGTAGACGAAGGAGGGGATGATGCAGTACCATGCTTACTCCCCTCACTTGAGGAATCATCTTGGGCATCATTTTCTCTAAATTTTGTGTCACATAAATCACATCTATTTAAATGAGAAGGAACCTTGGCTTCCCCACATACAGAACACAGTCTATCTGGTAGTTCAGACATGTTAAACAGGCATAAACTTGATAACAAAGTACAAAAAACGTTTTAAAATAAAACCGTTACTGTCACTTTAAATTTTAAACTGAACACACTTTATTACTGCAAATGTGAAAAAGTATGAAGGAATTGTTCAAAATTCACCAAAATTTCACCACAGTGTCTTAAAGCCTTAAAAGTATTGCACACCAAATTTGAAAGCTTTAACTCTTAAAATAACGGAACCGGAGCCGTTTTTATATTTAACCCCTTTACAGTCCCTGGTATCTGCTTTGCTGAGACCCAACCAAGCCCAAAGGGGAATACGATACCAAATGACGCCTTCAGAAAGTCTTTTCTATGTATCAGAGCTCCTCACACATGCATCTGCATGTCATGCTTCCCAAAAACAAGTGCGCAATAGAGGCGCGAAAATGAGGCTCTGCCTATGATTAGGGAAAGCCCCTAGAGAATAAGGTGTCCAATACAGTGCCTGCCGGTTATTTTACATAATTCCCAAGAATAAAATAATTCCTCAAAGCTATGAAGTATAAAATATGCTTATATATCAATCGTTTTAGCCCAGAAAATGTCTACAGTCTTAAAAGCCCTTGTGAAGCCCTTTTTTTCTTATGTAATAAAAATGGCTTACCGGATCCCATAGGGAAAATGACAGCTTCCAGCATTACATCGTCTTGTTAGAAATGTGTCATACCTCAAGCAGCAAAAGTCTGCTCACTGTTTCCCCCAACTGAAGTTAATTCCTCTCAACAGTCCTGTGTGGAAACAGCCATCGATTTTAGTAACGGTTGCTAAAATCATTTTCCTCTTACAAACAGAAATCTTCATCTCTTTTCTGTTTCAGAGTAAATAGTACATACCAGCACTATTTTAAAATAACAAACTCTTGATTGAATAATAAAAACTACAGTTAAACACCAAAAAACTCTAAGCCATCTCCGTGGAGATGTTGCCTGTACAACGGCAAAGAGAATGACTGGGGAAGGTGGAGCCTAGGAGGGATCATGTGACCAGCTTTGCTGGGCTCTTTGCCATTTCCTGTTGGGGAAGAGAATATCCCACAAGTAAGGATGACGCCGTGGACCGGACACACCTATGTTGGAGAAACAGGAAACAGTTAATAATGCAGGAGTAGGTAATTTGTTATCAGGCAGTTTGAGGGTTAACACTGTGTAGACAGTCTTTGCAGAGTATGCAACAGGTAATCAGGCAGTTTGAGGGTTAACACTGTGAAGACAGTCTTTGCAGAGTATGCAACAGGTAATCAGGAAGTTTGAGGGTTAACACTGTGTAGTCAGAACTTGCAGAGTTAACAACATGTAATCAGGTAGTTTGAAGGTTAACACTGTGTTGTCAGAACTTGCAGAGATAGCAACAGGTAATCTGGTAGTTTGAAGGTTAAAGGGACACTCAAGTCAAAATTAAACTTCATGATTCAGATACAGCATGTAATTTTAAACAACTTTCCAATTTACTTCCATTAACAAAATGTGCACAGTCTTTTTATATTTATACTTTTTGAGTCACCAAAACTTACTGAGCATGTGCAAGAATTTAAAACATATACGTATATGCATTTGTGATTGGCTGATGACTGTCACATGATACAGGGGGAGTGGAAATAGACATAACTTTGCAATTAATTTAACAAAAATCTATTACTCATTTGAAGTTCAGACTAAGTGCTATTGCATTGTCTACAGTGTTGACTGGTCCTTTAACACAGATTAATCAGTACTTGTTGAGATTGGCAACAGGATATCAAGCAGTTTGAAGGTTTACACTGAATAATTGTATTTGCAGAGTTTGGAAACAGGTAAACATGCAGATTGAAGGATTCACAGAAATAACAGTATTTTAATAGTTTGGCAGTACACAGAGTAGTCAGAATTTGCAGCAGGTAAACAGGCAGTTTGAAAGTTTCACAAAACAAACAGTACTTGCATTGTTTGGAGACAGGTAATCAGGAGGTTGAAGGTTAATCCAGCATAGCAAGTCCTTGAAGAGATTGGCAACAGAAAAGCAGCAGTTAGAGAGATTCCAAAGCGAATTCCTAACAGAAGCCACAAAGTTAAACAAACAAACGGGCACTGGAGAAACAGGAAGTCCGGAATAAAAAGCCTGGTTGTGACATCATCAGGAAGGGGTGGCTCAGACACCTGTCAATCAAGCACACAGAGGACTGCAGAGCTTCCCAGCAGCCGAGCGTGACAGAATTGGTCAATTTAAGAGCCTTAATCCCATCTTGAATTTCCTCTAAAGGAGTCTCAACTTGAAGTGATTCAGCCAAGGCATCATACCAATAGGCTGCAGCACTTGTCACAGTGGCAATACACATCAGAGGTTGCCATTGAAAACCTTGATGAACATACATTTTCTTCAAATAAGCCTCCAGCTTCTTGTCCATTGGATCTTTAAAAGAACAACTGTCCTCAATAGGAATAGTGGTTCTCTGAGCCAGAGTAGAAATGGCCCCTTCTACTTTGGGCACCGTTTGCCAAGCTTCCTTGATTGAGTCAGCAATAGGAAGCATTTTTTTAAAAAATTGTTGAAGGAGAAAAAGGAATTCCAGGTCTCTCCCATTCCTTTGCTATAATCTCTATGGCACGGTCTGGTACAGGAAATACCTTCACCGAGGAAGGAACATCAAAAGTATTTGTTTAGTTTATCAGATTTCATAGGGATGACAGAAGTAGGAATATCTGAGTCGCCAAGTATAGCTAAAACCTCTTAACAGTACACAGAGGTGTTCAAGCTTAAATTTGAAGGACACAACTTCAGCATCAGATAAAGGAAGTATGCTGTCCGCATCTGAGATTTCACCCTCAGAGGCTGCTGACATATCTTCCTCATCAGACTTATGAGAAAGAGCAACCTGGATAGCAGAAGTCGGAACAGCAAGCCTAGATTCTGAATCTCTAAACTTCCTCTTGCGTTTACCCTGAAGATTAGGAATGGCAGCTAATGCCACAGATGATACCTGGGCAGCAATCTCTGCTTGCAAATAAACTTCTCCAGGAGATTGAGAGGAAACGCAGGGCACTACATGTGACACCATTAAGGATTGGGACGTCTGAGGATAAAACTGTGGCATTGCCTGGACAGCATCACCCTGAGAGACTGTTGGCTAAGAAACAAAAAGTTTATCTTTATTTTTTAAATGTTCTATCTATACATGAGGAACAAAAAGGCAACTGAGGTACAATTTGACTATCCATGCAGATTGGACATTTATCAATGGTAACAATATCATAATCCATATTGCAGAAAAACGATATATTGTGCACTGTCCCTTTAAGAGACGATAAAAAAAAACGAAGACACTGTGTTCTGCAAGGATATTTGTTTTAAATACAGTAAAAAAATGGCTATCGGTACGCCACAAGACCGTTTTCAAGTATGTTTGAATTAATACTTTTGTAATCAAACTGACAAAAAAATTAAATAACGATGTATGTGTGTAAATATGCCCCTCAGCACTCTTTTACTGAGGTGCCTACCTGCCCTTCATACAGATATTTGAAGCAGTTAACAGAAAAACTGTCATCTGAACAGAGGAAAAGATGCCGGTTTGAAGCTGTTGCCTCTCTGGCAGAAAAAAAGTGCACTTCAAACCTGAAGAGGCAGCTAGGAAAATGGAGCTGCATCCAGTTGAAGCTTTCTCAAAGCATTACTGACGAGAAAACACAATATGCAATGTAAATGTTTAAAAAACACACATTTGTTTCTCAAATAAAGTTTCTGAATTATGCCAACTAATAAAATTAACCCCTGCAATTAAATTATAGTCTGTCACTATGCATAGTGCCTGCCTCTATCGGTAATAACCCTGACTTCAGGATGATTGTCCCATTATGTGAGCAGGAATAATAAAAACAAATGTTTATCCTTCATTATTAATCATGTAGTGCTAGCCTCCTATCGACCCCAGAAGACATTAAGCACTTACCTGCATTTTAGACTATCTGACAGGGAGATAGTCCTCACGGTATGGAAGGATGTCACTCCTTACAGGGACCTGTGGAAATAAGAAAGAAACAGAGTAAACCTACTCTGGCTTTCTATATCAGGGCAGCAAAATGTTAGGAAAACGCAGTGAAGTCCACTCCACAAGTTCCTAACTGCTCTAAAGCCACAAATTGCCCTACTGAAGAGACTGACATGGAGCACAGCTATACCCAATGTTGAAGGGAAAGATCAGAGCAAATCTACTCTGGCTTTCAAAATAATAAAATCATGATTGAAGTGAAAATCAGACACTAAACTTCACCTCCTCCTTGAACCGAGGGCAAAAAGAATGACTGGGGGTTATGGGTAGGGAAGTGACTTAGCTTTTGCGGTGGAGCTCTTTGCCTCCTCCTGCAGGCCAGGAGTGGTATTCTCAACAGTAAAATGAACTCGTGAACCATATCTTAGAAAATAAATATCTTCTTTTTTAACATAGAGATGTTCAGGTGATATCTTATTGTCAGCTTTTTACAGCTATGCTGCATCACTTTCAAGTGCTTCAACACTTGGGTATCATGCCCCTTTCATTTCTTACACATTCAGGCATGTATACTGTATACAAACAGCTATATACCTGTTGGGACAATCAAGATTATATATATTATATTGTGTATAAAGTTGGTAAACTTGGTTTTAAATTAAATTTAAACTACCTACATAGCCTTGTGTGCAATTCATGGTTCTGTAATGACCAGTAATGCAAGTCAATCCTATACAATGTGTTAATACAGTAAAAGGGTTAATGGTATTTGTTTGGGAATTATTTATTTGGGAAGATTAGAAAGCCGAAATAAACTCCTCAAGCCACGTCTGTGGTTCCACAATCCACTGACACCTGCACATTTCCAATTGAACGAAGAAGGCACCAAATAAGGGAAGGTTTGTGTACAGCAGCCCCATGAAGAAATTGTGTCTTAGGATGAAAATTCAATACTTAAGTTTTGGACGTAAATTTCTGTATCTGCTCTTTCTCAAAGTTTCAGTGGCTCTAAGCCTCCAGCACGAAAAACTAAGAGGAAAAGAGGCAGCTGAGATGTAAGGATCCCTGGGAATCCAGGATACATCCAACAGAGAGCCAGAGACAGACAGAATGGACGGACGGGGGAGGGAGGTGTCTCATTAAATCAAGAGCTTTAACAAACAACAAAGAATAAGATATAGACACAGGGTACACAAAGTTTCCGGGGGAAAAAGATGTGTCAGCAATGTAAAAGCTACGGAATTGAGAGTGCCCATATTAAATCATAAAGGGAACAGATATGTATGTCAGGATACGAAAAAAAAAAAAAAAAAAGATAACATCTGCAATTACTTTTAAAGGTTTAAATATTCAGTTAATCTGTAAAAAAAAACACTAATCATTAGTCAACATCATCCTGAAAACACAAATGTTGTAAGAAAATATTTAGAACAAGTATAATGCAGATGGCTGCACCTTATTACCTTAAAAGTTGTTCTTGTCCCATTATAAATGGTTTTCATTAAAGGGACACTAAACCCACATTTTTTCTTTCATGATTCAGAAAGAGCATGCAATTTAAAGCAACTTTCTAATTTACTCCTATTATCAATTTTTCTTTGTTCTCTTTCTATCTTTATAAAAAAAAAGCAGGAATGTCATGCATAGGAGCCGGCCCATTTTTGGTTGAGAACCTGGGTTATGCTTGCTTATTGGTGGCTAAATGTAAGCCTCCAATAAGCAAGCACTATCCATGGTGCTGAACCTAAAATGGGCTGGCAGCTAAGATTTACATTCCTGCTTCTAAAATAAAGATAGTAAGAGAACGAAGAAAAATTGATAATAGGAATAAATTAGAAAGTTGATTACAATTTTATGCTCTGAATCATGAAAGAAAACATTTGGGTTCAGTGTCCCTTTAAGAATCACATCAGTGAAAATAAATAAATTAAAATATATATATATATATATATATATATATATATATATATATATATATATATATATATATATGTGTATGTAATATTTTTAAATACACACTTAAAGGGATAGTCAAGTCAAAATTAAAATTTACAATTCAGATAAAATCATGCAATTTTAAGCAACTTTCTAATTTACTACTATTATCAATTTTTCTTTGTTCTCTAGGTATCTTTATTTGAAAAACCAAGAATGTAAGCTTAGGAGCCTGCCCATTTTTGGTTCAGTACCTGGGTAGCGCTTGCCGATTGGTGGCTACAATTAATTTAGGTTTTATATCTCTTTAAGGCAAGAAGAGGCTTAAAAAGGACATAATACTCGTATGCTAAATCACTTGAAAGTGATGCAGCAGAAAAATAAAATATCACCTGAACATCTCTACGTAAAAAGTGAAGATATTTAACCTCAGAATGTCTTCAGCTCAGCAGAGTAAAAGCTACGTAAACAGTTATACTTCAGCTGCTGTTCAATTGCAAGTTGGATCAAATAAATAGACAATCAGCATCAGCACTGCTGAGGTCATGCTTTGCAGTGATCTCATGAGATTTCAATTAAATCTTTTGAGATTTCATAGTAAGCTTATTAATGCAGGCGCTACCCAGGAGCTTTACCAAAAATGTGTCGGCTCCTAAGCTTACACTTGCTTTTTTAAATAAACATACCAAGAGAATGAAGAAACATTTATGAGTAAATTAGAAAGTTGCATGCTCTATCAGAATCATGAAAGATTAATTTTGACTAGACTATCCCTTTAATAATGGGCTACAGCTTCTGAAAACATATTCTTATGATTTTAATGCAGGTGCTTTCTCAAGAGCCAAGCAGTTACTGGTTTCTAATCATCCAACCATTATCGTAATGATATAGATAGAACAAATGTAAGATTTAATATACCCCCTGAAACAAAACCAAGTAAAAATATTAGTCTACAATACAACATAAAAAGAGTTTACTCAATTCCACGGTTTTGTAAAGTGGTATCAAGACATGCTACTGATGCACAAAACCTAACAATATTTTCTCTCTAATGGCATTATCTTTGCTTGATCTGTTGTAGGAACGTGTTGATGCATATGTGTAGGTCAAATTCAGGTCAATGAGTAGAGGGACAGACATGGCATGGTGGCTGAGGAGGAAGTGGGTATA